>NC_083765.1:4439309-4446809 GCF_963514075.1 Conger conger
TTAGGGTTAGGCGTGGGTTAGCAGTGTGTTAGGTTTAGCAGTGTGTTAGGGTTAGTTTGTTACCTCACTGGCTGCTGTTCTGTATCTCTGCTTCAGCATATCCAGCTGTGAGTTTAGGGCTTCTACCTGTAACACACATAATCACACACACAGTTTACAAGGGTAATAAACCTAAGGAATATTTATAAATACAACACCACACACTTAACCAGAGAAGGTACATGAAAAACACACACACACACAGGACAGCCCCGCAGTAGCCCTGTGCCCCTGGCTCTGACCTGGTTGGCCTTGCTGTGGTAGCCCTCTCTGAGGGAGGCCAGCTCCACCTTCATCCCCACCGCCTCCTCCTCGCGGCTCTCCAGGGCCGCCAGCTGCTCCTGGCCCCAGCGCTGGGCACGCGTCAGCTGGGCGCTGAGCTCCGCCAGCCGGCCCTCGTACGCCCGCACCTGGAGGGGGAGAGTGCCAGTCCACTGCTAAACTGGAGACAGCTTCCGCGTGCCAGCTCTGTGGCCTCCTATAGGAGCTCCTCACGTGGAGCACGAAAGCCAAATCACAGAGGCAGCCATCTTGGATTACTGCCCGTGCTCTCACACATTTCCAAAATGTACCCTTGAAAGGCGCAATAATGTTCCTGTGGGTAGAAATAAGTACCCTTTACAAACAAAAAAAAAGGTACAAATGGATTATGAAGCCAATGGCAAGGGGTACAATTTTAACCAGTGGAGTTTGCGAACTTCAGGGGGAATGTCAATCCCGTTACAATAATGAACTTTACTGCAGTTATCCTCAGTAATAATAATAACAATAATAATAATTAATAATAAAAATAAACTTAATTTGTCGAGCCCCTATCAGGCCAAAGTGTTTCTGCAATAACAAAACAAAAAAAAAAACAGAAAAAATAAAAAGGGTCACCTGAAGAACAGAAAGTATGTTGACACAATGAGGAAATATGAAATGAAATGCTAAAACTGTTTAAAAGTGACGAATCAATTTATCAGCAAACAGAATTTTCTCTGAATTGCACTGGTGTACTTGCACGTCACATGACCCTAACTAAACTTGTGTTTAAATCCAGAAGTGAATCATGGATTTTCGACAAAGAATTCCCCTTGCCCTGGGCCTACTGAATATTTTTGTAAAATATGAATGTTTATTTAGTGTAATTTTCTGACACTTTAGTATTTTCCGAAATGTAGTATGCAGTCTTCATACTGAATTTGGTGGATCCACTTTGGCAGAACTACATTATCCTGACGCCAGCATGAGAGATGCATAACACCTTCATTAGCATGTAATAATGTTATAAATATCATTAATAAACTAACAGGGATTTTGGTGAAAGGCTTTGACCTTTGCAGAACTGACAGCTTGCACGTCACCCACGTTTGGGAATAGCCTCTTGCATGACGCGTTACATCGTTGTTCATTAACTGCATTTGCTTATGAATGATTTATTAAGACATTACAGCGTGTTAGCAAATATGTTATGCGTGCTTCGTGTAGATTGAACATGCACACTTCCGCAGGGATTTTAATCAGCCATTCACAGATGCAAGTGCAGGTAAGGATTGAGTTCTTGGTTTAGCTACATCTAACAAAGGTACAAAATAATGGAAAGGTATACAGTACCTCACAATTATTGGACATTTTAACTGCTTAAAGAAGCACAATATGCTTTAGTGTGCCTTCCGATATCAAATCACTAAATATTATTTTCACTTTTCTGGTCAGAAACAGCAGTACCAGCAGCAGTGCAGATTCTGGTCATCGTTCAGTATAGTTGGTGACTCAGTAAAAGGTCCGATCTCTGTTTGCTCATTATTCACATTTTGGCACTGCAGTCATGGGACAGGCCACACACTGTGAGTGTGTGATCCAAACTGGTGAAGAGGAGTTCAGACTGTCTAAAACACACACACACACAGACACACACACACACACACCACACAGACACACACACACACCGCACAGACACACACAGACACACACACACACCACACAGACACACACACACACACACACACACACACACACACACACACCACACAGACACACACACACACAGACACACACACACACACCACACAGACACACACACACACACACACACACCACACAGACACACACACACACAGACACACACACACACCGCACACACACCACAGACACACACCACACAGACACACACACACACACCACACACACACACACACACACACACACCACACACACACAGACACAAACACACACACACACACACCGCACAGACACACACACACACACCACAGACACACACACACACACCGCACACACACACACCACACAGACACACACACACACAGCACACACACACACACAGACACACACACACACACCACACAGACACACACACAGACAGACACACACACACACACCGCACACACACACACACCACAGACACACACGCACACACACACAGCACACACACACACACAGACAAACACACACACACACACACACACACACCACACACACACACACACACACACACCACAGACACACACACACACACACACGCACACACACACACACACACACCACACACACACACACACACAGACACACACCACACACACACACACACACACACCACAGACACACACACACACACACACACACACGCACACACTCACACACACACACCACACACACACACACACACACCACACACACACACACACACACACACCACAGACACACACACACACACACACGCACACACACACACACACACACCACACACACACACACACACACACAGACACACACCACACACACACACACACACACACCACAGACACACACACACACACACACACACACACACGCACACACTCAGTGTGTCTGCTGCTGTCAGGCAGGCAGGGCTGGGGAGTCGGCCCGTACCCAGAGTGCATCTCATCGCCACGGTGACCTTTACACAAGCAGAGCGCAGGAGAGCTGAAGCAATAAAGGTAATGAAAGAAGAAGAGGCAATTAAAGAGAGAGCATCAACTCCACATCCCTCTTAATCCCTCTGTGAGTGCAGAGGCCTCCTGCAACACACACACACGCCGCGCACACACACCGAATGCGCACACATAAACACACACCACACACACACACACCGTGCACAGCCACGCATGCACACCGCACACACACCGAATGCGCACACATACAAACGCACACCGCACACACACGCACTGAAACCGCACAAACACACACACACAAGCACATGCAGACACAAACACATGTACACACACACATGCACGCACACAAAGCATGCATGCACCACACACCACACACACACACACACACAGACGCCAGCATGCACACACACAATTGCACGCGCACACACTGCACACGTCTGCTCCTTAAGTTCATTATCTCCAGGCCTGATGTAGGCAGCATCGACGCGGCAATTATCCCTGATGGGCCAAACTGAACACAGACCATCAGAGCACAATCGCACACACGCTGCATAATCCTTTATTTATTCATCAATTCTATTTTCTGGGGGGGGGGGGGAACTGGCTTTGCTGACTGAGAAGTTACAGGGCTGCGCTTCCAATTACTGCTGTAGGGGGCGGAGCTCAGTGACCTCTGACCTCGGAGGCACACTCCAGCACATTTCCTCAATGCCCCCTGCACAGGTGTGGCTAAGAGTTAGCATTAATATGCAACAGGATTTTGTTTCTTGACGCATTAGCAAGCTTTCAGTGTTTCTCTTTGTGTTTAACTGTGTATTGTTTGTGTATGAATGCGCAGTATGGCAGTTTGCGAGCATAGTGATGTGTGAGTGCGTGTGTGTGTGAGACACACATTTACCAACACACACACACACACTTATCACCTCAGGCACACACACTCACCACCTGAGACACAAACGCACACAAACACACACGCACACCTCAGACACAGCTATAGCACACTGCACTGGAATGGGGGGGAAACTCAAATGGAGTGTTAGCATGCGCTAACACCCCGCTGATCCAATCTGAGGCCAGCAGGGGGCGCTGCTGCGTCCCTCTTTGGGGCGAGCGGAACGTGACCTCGCGGGTCCACCTCCCATCCCACACCTGACCCAATCAGTCACAGGTCGCGACCCGTTTCAACTTCTAGTACTGTTCATACCGGTGGGCAATCAGGGCCGCATTTAGACACTGGAGATCCACACCAAGAGCTATAACTGTAACGATAAGTGAGCATCCACACTGCTGAACAATAACATTCCACAAATAGTCTTGCAGCTATGTCGTGCCGTTTCGAATGTGACGCCTTGTATTGGGCTGGAATAGGGTGGGTTAGCACTGCCCTACTGCACCCTTATGCAGACAGGGTATGCGCAGACGGTCTGTGTGTGCAGACAGGGTATGCGCAGACAGGGCTGATGCAGACAGGGTTAGCGCAGACGGGGTATGCGCAGACAGGGCTGATGCAGACAGGGTTAGCGCAGACGGGGTATGCGCAGACAGGGCTGATGCAGACAGGGTTAGCGCAGACGGGGTATGCGCAGACAGGGCTGATGCAGACAGGGTTAGCGCAGACAGGGCTGATGCAGACAGGGTTAGCGCAGACGGGGCTGATGCAGACAGGGTTAGCGCAGACGGGGTATGCGCAGACGGTCTGTGTGTGCAGACAGGGTATGCGCAGACAGGGCTGATGCAGACAGGGTTAGCGCAGACGGGGTATGCGCAGACAGGGCTGATGCAGACAGGGTTAGCGCAGACGGGGTATGCGCAGACAGGGCTGATGCAGACAGGGTTAGCGCAGACGGGGTATGCGCAGACAGGGCTGATGCAGACAGGGTTAGCGCAGACAGGGCTGATGCAGACAGGGTTAGCGCAGACGGGGCTGATGCAGACAGGGTTAGCGCAGACGGGGTATGCGCAGACGGCCTGCGTGCGGCTGCAGACCCACCTCGTCCTGCGAGTGTCTGCTGACGCTGCGCAGCGTGTGCAGCTCTGCGCTCAGCTGGCTGGCCCGGTCCTCCAGGGCCGTCCTCTCCTGCAGCTGCTGAGCACCACGCTGCTGCACACGGGACAGCTCACTGCGCAGCCCTGCCAGCTCCCGACTGCGCTCTGCCAGCTGTACACACACACACACACACACACACACACACACACACATACACACGTACATATACACACACACACACACACACACACACACACACACACACGTACATATACACACACACACACACACACACACATACACACACGTACATACACACACACACACACACACACATACACATACACACATACACACACACACACGTACATACACACACACACACACACCACACGTACATATACACATACATACACACACACATACACACACACATACATACACACACACACACACACACATACACACACACATGTACATATACACACACACACATACACACGCATACACACACACATACATACACACACACACACACACACATACACACACACATGTACATATACACACACACACATACACACGCATGTACATATACACACACACGCATGTACATATACACATATACACACACATACACACACACGTACACACACACACACGCAGATATACACATACAGATAGACACACAGAAACAAAATCAAAAAGCGATGAACTGGAATGAAACAGGACGGCAGTGATCGGCATGGTGATGGTAAGTAAATGAGTCGTACTGTATATATTCATATACATGTTAGCATGTATCCTGGAGGGGTGTCGTATACAGTATGTAAATGTATGTTAGCGTGTAGCCTGTATACTGTATGTAAATGTGTATGTTAGCATGTATCCTGGTGTTGTATACAGTATGTAAATTTATGTTAGCGTGTAGCCTGTATACTGTATGTAAATGTGTATGTTAGCATGTATCCTGGTGTTGTATACAGTATGTAAATGTATGTTAGCGTGTAGCCTGTATACTGTATGTAAATGTGTATGTTAGCGTGTAGCCTGTATACTGTATGTAAATGTATATGTGAGCATGTAGCCTGTATACTGCATGTAAATGTGTATGTTAGCGTGTAGCCTGTATACTGTATGTAAATGTGTGTTAGCGTGTAGCCTGTATACTGCATGTAAATGTGTACGTTAGCTGTTAGCGTGTAGCCTGGCTGTGCGGGGCTCACCAGCTCCATGCTCTCCCGGTGGGAGCCCTGGGCGGAGGCCAGCTCCAGCCTCAGCTCCCTCAGGAGCTGCTCCGCGCCGGCCCGGTCTGAGGCCTCCTGCCCCAGCTCCCCCTTCAGCTGGGAGACACAGTCCTCCAGAGCGCTGGCCTGGAGGGAGGGAGGGAGAGAGAGAGGGAGAGAGGGAGAGAGGGGGAGGGAGGGAGAGAGAGGGAGGAGGAGAGGAGGGAGGGAGGAGGGGGAGGGAGGAGGAGAGAGGGAGGGAGAGAGAGAGGAGGAGGGAGGGAGAGAGAGGGAGGGAGGAGAGAGAGAGAGGGAGGGAGGAGAGAGAGGGAGGAGAGAGAGGAGGAGGGAGGGAGAGGGAGGGAGGGAGAGAGACACACACAAACACGTTACACAAGAAGGCTTGTGAATTAGCAAACAGTTCTTAGAGTAGGCAGCTAATGTTAGCTACCTAGGTCGCTACGTCACTGTATGGAACAAAAGTTATTTTACTGAACTCGGTTCCCGCCTTACATTTAAAACTTACATAATACAAATTTCCTTGCCTTTTATCACAAAAACTCTTGTTACAACGCTGCCGTTTGTCTTTTCAGTCAGTAAAATATGTACTACTAGGTGCTTCTCTTGCATCCAGAAACCTGGCATTCTGGTCTATGTAGTTCTTATACCATAAAATACTTTACACTGCAGCAATTGAGCATTACAAATGACATCAGTATTAGCTCACCAGTTAATGCAGTGGAGAGAGAAACTGGGACCAGGCTTGATACAGTGCTAGAAGATATCTAGTTTTTAGGTAAACTAACCATGTTAGTGGTTGGAAAATGCCTATCATTATTGGGCCGAATGGCCTGTTCGTCATTATGTTACGTTATGTAGTAGAAAAATACCCCCCCCCACACACACAGTTTTCTGGCTTGGCATTGAAGACGAGTGGCAGGGGTAAGACTGGTGGAGAAGTGAGGGCAAAGGCTAAAACCCGCTCTTGGGAGTTGGGTCACGTTCACCAAGTGCTGCGTAAAGGAGACTATGGCGAGCGTGTTGGTGCGGGTGCTCCGGTTCATCTGGTCGCTGTGCCGGAATATCTGACCGCTGAGATCCCGGAGTTTGGCTGGCAACGCTGCCCGAGATAACGAGAAAACCCGCATCATTCCCAGACCCCTGCAGCCGGCAGTACGGGACGACGAAGAGTCCAATAAACGTCTCGGAGCTGCTCCCCAAGAAGACCGGAAAGACAGTGAGGATGACTCCCACCCCCCGCGGTGACCTCTGACCTCTTGGCCGCGGCGTTGGGCGTGGCCCGCGCTGACCTCCAGCTCCCTCCTGCACTTGA
>NC_083765.1:4451809-4456809 GCF_963514075.1 Conger conger
GTATGTCTGTACCTGTAGTCCTGGCTCTATGGGTATGTCTGTACCTGTAGTCCTATATCTAGGGGTATGTCTGTACCTGTAGTCCTGGATCTAGGGGTATGTCTGTACCTGTAGTCCTATATCTCGGGGTATGTCTGTACCTGTAGTCCTGGATCTCGGGGTATGTCTGTACCTGTAGTCCTGGATCTCGGGGTATGTCTGTACCTGTAGTCCTGGCTCTGCTGCTCGGCGTTGGCCAGCTGCTCCTTCAGCCTGCGCAGCTCCGCCTGCAGCCTCCGCTGGGCCTGCTCGGCCCGGACCACCTCCGCCACCCGCTCCCCCAGCTGCTCCTGGGCCCGCTGCTGACCCCCCTCCAGCAGCACCATCTTCTCCTCCTGCCGGGCCAGCTCCTGGGCTGGGTGCGCAGACACAGACATGGGCACCGCTACCAGCCATCCGCCCCCACACAGCGCCAGCCAGTCGTAAAATGCACTTCTGCCTTTCCCCACAGTTCTCTGTGAACTCTAGGGACTGATGTGTGTGTGTGTGTGTGTGTGTGTGTGTGTGAACATCCCAGGAGATCGGCGGTTTCTGAGATATCGAAACCACCCGTGTCTGCCACTAGCAATCATTCCACCGTCAAAGTCACTCAGATGACATTTGTTCCACATTGTGGCATTTGGTCTGAACAACAACTGAACCTCTTGACCATGTCTGCATGCTTTTATGCATTGATTTGCTGCAACATGATTAGCCAATTAGATATTCGCATAAACGAGTGGGTGTGTAGGTGTAGTAAGTGGTCAGTAAGTGTAGCTAAAGGATATCTGTCCCACTGATCACCACAACATGAATATTATATGGTAACAGAGGTGAAGAGAAGGGCAACTAGACTAGTCCCAAGTGTTTAACAGATGAATTTAGGGAGACAATGACGCACAACAGATCAGCTGCAGGGACAACCATATTGCACAGACGCCTCGCTCTGCCCTTTCCCTCAGTCTACGCCGACACAATCACACATCCACGTCAGAGCTATGTCTATGTGTACAGGTGTAGGTACTGTACTGAAGCCCAGTGCCTGTACACTAACACACACACACACACACACACACACACACACACACACACACACACAGACACACACACACACACACACACACACAGACACACACACACACAGACACACACACACACACACAGACACACACATACACACACACACACACACACTCACACACACTCACACACACACACACACACACACACTCACACACACTCACACACACACACACACACACTCACACACACTCACACACTCACACACACTCACACACATACATACACACACACACACTTACTCACACACTCTCTCACACACAAACATGCTCACACACACACTCACACACACACAAACACACACACACACTCTCACACACACACACCCACACATACACACACACTCACACACACTTACTCACACACTCACACACTCTCACACAGACTCACACAGGTGCAGGTGACAGTGGAGCCTCCTCTCTCCCGCGCCTCACCTGTGTCTCTGCAGCGCGTGTGCGCCTCCTTCAGCTCCTCCCTCAGCTGCAGGAGCTCTGCACGGTGGGCGCTGCACGCGGCCTCCCGGCGCTCGCTCTCCCGGCGGGCGCGCTGGGCGTCGGCCTCCAGGTCGCGCGCGGCGGCGGTCTGCCTCTCCGCCTCGGCCCCGCGGACCCTGAGGGCCTCCCGTGCCTCCACCAGGTCCGCCTCCGACCTCCTCAGGAGCGCGTCCCGCTTCTGCACCGCCTGCAGCGCACAGCGGCACCGCTGCCTTACCGCCACCTCACCGCTACCTTACCGCTACGTGTGTTACCTGTGTGTATCTCTACTGTGTGTATCTGTACTATGTACCTGCTCTGTGTACCTGTGTGTACCTGTACGGTGTACCTGTGTGTACCTGTACTGTGTACCTGTACTGTGTACCTGTGTGTACCTGTGTGTGCCTGTACGTACCTGGACTGTGTGTACCTGTACGTACCTGGACTGTGTGTACCTGTGTGTGCCTGTGTGTATACCTGTGTGTACCTGTGTGTGCCTGTGTGTACCTGTGTGTGCCTGTACGTACCTGGACTGTGTGTACCTGTACGTACCTGGACTGTGTGTGCCTGTGTGTGCCTGTGTGTACCTGTGTGTGCCTGTGTGTATACCTGTGTGTACCTGTGTGTATACCTGTGTGTACCTGTGTGTGCCTGTGTGTATACCTGTGTGTACCTGTGTGTACCTCTGTGTATACCTGTGTGTACCTGTGTGTACCTGTGTGTTACCTGTGTGTACCTGTGTGTACCTGTGTGTACCTGTGTGTTACCTGTGTATACCTGTGTGTACCTGTGTGTTACCTGTGTGTGCCTGTACGGTGTACCTGTGTGTACCTGTGCGTACCTGTACAGTGTGTACCTGGACTGTGTGTACCTGCATGTACCTGGACTGTGTGTACCTGTGTGTACCTGTACAGTGTGTACCTGTGTGTACCTGTGTGTTACCTGTGTGTACCTGTGTGTGCCTGTACGGTGTGTACCTGCTCTTTCTGGGCACACTGCCGGAGCGCCCCCCGCAGGTCCTCCTCCAGCCGGGCGGCCTGCTGCTCCACCAGCTCCACCTCTGCCTGCCTCCTCTGCACCTCCTCCAGCACCTCCCCCTTCAGGTGGGCCACCACCTCCTGCAGCCGCAGGGCCTCTGCAGCACACAGGGCCAGGAGTTTACAGAGGGACACACACACACTCACACACATACTGTACACACACACACACTCACACACACACATACTGTACACACACACACACACACACACATACTGTACACAAATAAACACACTCACACACATACTGTACACACACACACTCACACACACATACTGTACACACACACACACACTCACACACATACTGTACACAAATAAACACACACACACACATACTGTACACACACACACACTCACACACATACTGTACACACGCACACACTCACACACATACTGTACACACACACACTCACACACATACTGTACACACACACACACACACACACACTCACACACATACTGTACACACAAACACACACTCACATACTGTACACACATAAACACACACACACACTCACACAGATACACACATACACACACTCATACACATACTCTACACACATAAACACACTTACACACATACTGTACACACATAAACACACACACACACACTCACACACACAGATACACACATACACACACTCGCACATACTGTACACATAAACACACACACACTTGCACAGATACATGCACACACATAAACACACACACACTCACACAGATATACGCACACAGTATGAGAGTACAGGTGTGCTCTGTACAGGTATCCCCAGGTGTAAGTATGAGAGTACAGGTGTGCTCTGTACAGGTATCCCCAGGTGTAAGTATGAGAGTACAGGTGTGCTCTGTACAGGTATCCCCAGGTGTAAGTATGAGAGTACAGGTGTGCTCTGTACAGGTATCCCCAGGTGTAAGTATGAGAGTACAGGTGTGCTCTGTACAGGTATCCCCAGGTGTAAGTATGAGAGTACAGGTGTGCTCTGTACAGGTATCCCCAGGTGTAAGTATGAGAGTACAGGTGTGCTCTGTACAGGTATCCCCAGGTGTAAGTATGAGAGTACAGGTGTGCTCTGTACAGGTATCCCCGGGTGTAAGTATGAGAGTACAGGTGTGCTCTGTACAGGTGTGCCCTCACCTGTCGTGCTGCTGTTCCTCTGCTCGTTGAGCCGGCTCACCTCGTCTCTGAGCTGCTGCTGGGTGTCCTGGCTCTCTCTGAGCGCCTGGCTGCCCTGGGCACACTGTTCCATGGCCTGGGTCAGCCCCTGGAGACAGACCAGCCCTGCTCACTCACTGCCCCACATCCACCACAGCGCCCCCGCAGGAGGGAGGACCACACTGCAGAATCTCACATAAAAAACAGACAGCCCTGTGACTCAAATCACGGTGCTCGAGGACCGAGTCTGCTGGTTTCCCACCCTCCGTTTGGTGTGAGTCAGGTGTGTACACCCTCCCTTTACCTGGGAGTCAGGTGTGTTCACCCTCCCTTTACCTGGGAGTCAGGTGTGTTCACCCTCCCTTTACCTGGGAGTCAGGTGTGAACACCCTCCCTTTACCTGGGAGTCAGGTGTGTTCACCCTCCCTTTACCTGGGAGTCAGGTGTGAACACCCTCCCTTTACCTGGGAGTCAGGTGTGTTCACCCTCCCTCTACCTGGGAGTCAGGTGTGCTCACCCTCCCTTTACCTGGGAGTCAGGTGTGTTCACCCTCCCTTTACCTGGGAGTCAGGTGTGTTCACCCTCCCTTTACCTGGGAGTCAGGTGTGTTCACCCTCCCTTTACCTGGGAGTCAGGTGTGAACACCTTCCCTTTACCTGGGAGTCAGGTGTGTTCACCCTCCCTCTACCTGGGAGTCAGGTGTGCTCACCCTCCCTTTACCTGGGAGTCAGGTGTGTTCACCCTCCCTTTACCTGGGAGTCAGGTGTGATCACCCTCCCTTTACCTGGGAGTCAGGTGTGAAGACAATCAGTAGCACTAATTGTTCAGTTAATTCAAAAGAAAGGCAGGATTTGGATTGGAGGGCCAGATTTCATGCCGTAAGGCGGTGCAGCTGTGGGCGGGACTTCCTGCCCTTCACGCAGAGTATAGTTACAGCACAGAGCACTGGCAGCACAAGCAGTGTAGCACGTCTCAGGTTAGTGAGGTTCAATTACTACCAGCCTACCGACAAATTAGATTCAGTGGAACCGTTTTACTTCTTATAAGGACCAAATAAATAGAAGAGTTAAGAATGGAGTGTGTGTGAGAGAGAGAGACAGGGAGACAGATTGAGGACGCGCGTGTGTGTGTGTGTGTGTGTGTGCATGAGAGAGAAGGAGAGAGTGGGTGTGTGAGAGAGACAGAGACAGAGATTGAGGATGTGTGTGTGTGTGTGTGTGTGTGTGTGAGAGAGAG
>NC_083765.1:4471319-4481319 GCF_963514075.1 Conger conger
ATGGAGTCGATAAGAACATCTCAACCCACAGCACTGTCCCGTTTGTCACATAGAATGAAGCCAGTGGTCAGCCCCACGGTCCTACACACAGAGTCATAACGGCCCAAAAGACCCGCTCACTGCCCACACGCTGCCCCAACCCTTTCCACTTACGGGTCAAACTCACGGGCAAATGTTCCTGACCAACCTCATCCTGACCGTTCTGAAAACACTGAAGACAGATAGAGAGAGAGAGAGAGAGAGAGAGAGAGAGAGAGAGAGAGAGTTGCATTCATATCGCGCTCTTTCACACACTCAAAGCCCTTTACAGCGATGAGGGGGAAACTCGCCTCAACCACCGCCCATGTGCACCACCCACCTGGGTGACGCACGGCAGCCATTTTGTGCCAGAACGCTCAGCGGATTTGAAGGCTCCAGCTGTTACGGCCGGAGAACCCAAAGCGTCTGAATCAGATTCACACCCGACCCCTCGCTCCAAACGAAAACACCACTGATCATGTGGTGAAGCAATGGCTTCTCCGCAGGCGGCTGGCCGTTGGAAGCCGTCGCCTTGGCAACTCGCCACTGAAGTCCCCGGGCCAATGAAAACACAGGGCGAGGGACTGAGAACCATGCAGGGAGCGCTACACAGACCCTGACCGACTTCAGCGGTGGGGTAAACGCGGCCGGTGCCCTGACTACGCTAAGGAGTCTCTGCCGATCCCTGGACCCTGATCCCTGGGACCCGGGAGCTGGGAGAGAATGCTGATCGAGACAGAGGATCCCCACCATCTTTACGCTCTCCTTTCTGCGAGACTAATCATGACTTCAGGTAACAGGAACATCATTCTTTAGGTGTGCGAGACTGACACCACCCCCACACCGGGCCCACACCGGGCCCACACAGGGCCCACACCAGGCCCACACCATCCCCACACCACCCCACCCCGGGCCCACACCATCCCCACACCATCCCCACACCAGGCCTACACCGGGCCCACACCGGGCCCACCCCAGGCCCACACCGGGCCCACACCGGGCCCACCCCAGGCCCACACCGGGCCCACACCGGGCCCACCCCAGGCCTACACCGGGCCCACACCGGGCCCACCCCAGGCCCACACCGGGCCCACACCGGGCCCACACCAGGCCCACACCGGGCCCACACCAGGCCCACACCATCCCCACCCCAGGCCCACACCAGGCCCACACCGGGCCCACACCATCCCCACACCGGGCCCACACCAGGCCCACACCATCCCCACACCATCCCCACCCCAGGCCCACACCAGGCCCACCCCGGTATCCGTATCCTGATGAGAGGATCAGGATGGTGGCCACGGCTCACAGGGGTCCGGAGCCCCTGGAGAGCGCACTCCGGCGCTCTGTCGTCCCTGTCTCTCGGCGCTAAATGGAGGCGATATAAATGGCTACGCCGCGCGTACAAACTGCCATTAAATATTCAGGCGCGGAGACGCATTTCCGCCCGCTTTATGAGGGCCTTATTTTTTTGCCGTAATAGGATTGTTTTAAATATTAAAACTCCTCTTTCTTTACAAATGGCTAGGCACAATTCACGAGGCCCCCCAACCCCCCCAATCCCCCGCCACCCCCCCCCCACATCCGTACGGCTGATCAAAAGGCCCATTTTCACTGAGAGGGAGTTACTGGAGACACACGCTCACAAAGGCCCTGCCATTACTTTTCCGCCAGCAACACCCCCCCCCCCCCCCGCTGGCGAAACCCGCTTCACTCTGATGGAAAACATCAACAGGGGGGCCACTAACACATCTTCAGCCTCACGCCCGTATAAACCTCGGCAAAACAAAGAAAAATGTTTAAATATTCATTCTGCCGGAACGACAATTGCTTTTTCGTCCTTAAATCAAGAGAAGTGTTTTTTTTTTTTTTTTTTCTGTCTTTGTGCGAGAAGAGGACATTACTGGGGTGTGAAGCGTGGTTCAGTTCGGGGAAACTGGGGTCCTGTCTGAGGGAGATGGACTGGACCAATACCGGACCAGGCCTACACACACTCCAAAGCCTGCCCCACATCCACGTCCAGGTCGCTACGGAAACAGATCCCCTTAACAGTTCTTTATTCCGCTACGGCAAAGTTATAACAACACAGAAGACAGGTATACAGTTATGGCCCTCAGCTGAAGGTGTAAATTCTCTCAGGTTTGTGCTGCAAAGTGCCTCTCTGCTGCAGGTCTGATTTAGAGGGAGAGGCAGGCTTCAGGAGAGGCACAGGGCCCCTCACGGGACACCCTGATCGGGAGTAAAGGAGGGCAGTGATGGCCTCAGGCCTGGTGCACAGCCTCACTCACTCCTCTGGAGCAGGAGCCAGGGGCCCAGGGAGCCTGCCCAAACCCCCACAACGACCCCCTAACCGGCCCCCTGTCCCCCACCAGGGAGCCTGCCCAACACTGACCCCCCCCCACCCCCTCAAAATCCCGCTCAGAACTCAATCACACAGATTGAGCAAGGATATAAATGTGAATATTCGCATTATCAACCGACAAGTTAATAACAGAGAAGCTACTATACATGTTTAAAGCAGTGTTGCGTTATCCATATAATAATCTACTTGCCAAGTTGATTATATTTTTGCTATTGTTGGCATTGATATAACAATTGATAATAAGCCCTTAACCCTGCACTGCTCCAGGGGAGGATTGTCTCCTGCTTAGTCTAATCAACTGTACGTCGCTCTGGATAAGAGCGTCTGCCAAATGCCAATAATAATAATAATAATAATAATAATAATAATAAAAAATAATAATAGTAGTTATTCATTATTGCCTGATTATTATTTCATGACGGAGAGCGCTTATGTTTCGATGGTGGGACAGAAGGTGGAGATGCAGTGTGCATGAGCACATGCCCTGGGCAGCTGAGACAGGCTTCACTGTGAAAACCCAGGTGTCATGGAGGGGGGGGGAGAGGGGGGGGTGTTTTGGGAGGGACCACGGAAACGGCCCCCTGTGCAAAGCCCTGAATAACACGTCCGTACATCATGGGCCGCGCGCCGGCCGGTGATTCACGGCGGGAGACGCGCTGGAGCCGCGGCGGTGTTGGGTTTAATAACGCAGGCCGGGGCTTGACGCTCGCCCCCCTCCCCGACAAAACGCGGCCGAATCAATTAACTGCGCTGACAGCCCCCCCCCCCCCCCCCGCCGCGCGCGTATAAATCCGCGCAGGCCCGCCTCGCCCGCTCCCCTCTTATAAAGCCATCAGGACGAAGATGAATCTCTGTGTTCACCCCCGGAGCCGGGGCCCGGACGCCAGGCCGGGGCCGGGGGCCCCGCGCTGTTGTCTCTTTAAACACGGATTAAAAGAGAAACATTCTCTCAACCCGCGTCGGCGCGGTCCAGGCCCGACACACGCTCTCCGTAACGCAACGCGGAATAATTTCAGCAGAGGAATGAAGCCATTACGCATTAACGGGGCGCGGGGAGTGAAAAATGAAGGCCATGAATGAACATGGCATTTTGGCTTAGGGGCGCAGAAACGACGTGAACACGCGGGCCGGGGGAAACAGAGACGCTCTTATGTAGCAGAGATATACATCATGTAGAAATAGCTCAGCAGGACGCTCTAAGTAAGTCTCAGATGAACGAATGTGCGTTTTCAGATGAATGTGTTGGCCGCTTTCACAGGGAGAGCGAGGGTGGTGCTCCAACAACAGCACTTTGGTTTACGCTCTCCTGTAGAACGGGGGGTATAGAATCTCCTGTAGAATGGGGGTATAGAATCTCCTGTAGAACGGGGGTATAGAATCTCCTGTAGAACGGGGGTATAGAATCTCCTGTAGAACGGGGGTATAGAATCTCCTGTAGAACGGGGGTATAGAATCTCCTGTAGAACGGGGGTATAGAATCTCCTGTAGAATGTGGGTATAGAATCTCCTGTAGAAAGGGGGTATAGAATCTCCTGTAGAATGGGGGTATAGAATCTCCTGTAGAAAGGGGGTATAGAATCTCCTGTAGAAAGGGGGTGTAGAATCGCCTGTAGAAAGGGGGTATAGAATCTCCTGTAGAAAGGGGGTATAGAATCTCCTGTTGAAAGGGGGTATAGAATCTCCTGTAGAACGGGGGTATAGAATCTCCTGTAGAACGGGGGTATAGAATCTCCTGTAGAAAGGGGGTATAGAATCTCCTGTAGAACGGGGGTATAGGCACTCCTGTAGAAAGTGGGTATAGAATCTCCTGTAGAACGAGGGGTATAGAATCTCCTTTAGAACGGGGGGTATAGAATCTCCTTTAGAACGGGGGTATAGAATCTCCTGTAGAACGGGGGTATAGAATCTCCTGTAGAACGAGGGGTATAGAATCTCCTTTAGAACGGGGGTATAGAATCTCCTGTAGAACGGGGGTATAGAATCTCCTGTAGAACGGGGGTATAGAATCTCCTGTAGAACGAGGGGTATAGAATCTCCTTTAGAACGGGGGTATAGAATCTCCTGTAGAACGGAGGTATAGAATCTCCTGTAGATCGGGGGTATAGGCACTCAACAGGACAACACATGGCGAATTGTACATCAATTGTACATGCGTCACAGAGAAAGAGTGTTAGCGCATACGTGGGCCCACTGCAAATCGCGTCTGTTCTCTGTTGCCGTCTGAGCCAAACGTGGCTGTGTCAGAATACAACAACATTTAGCCTTTCGGGAGCACACTGAACCTGGGACAGTCGTAAGTGGCGGGCTACACTCCCTAATACATTATTTTATTTCTGCCTGGCCGCCTGTCAGCGCTCCGCTCGTAGATATCATGTGTAATTTTCTTTAAAAATAAATAAAGAAATAAATAAATAAACGATGGAAAATCGTGCCGCCAATTACTGAGGGACAGGTGGGACAGGGATCGCACCGGTGGAGAGAGAGCGGTTGTCATGGAGACGCCGCTGTCAGAGGGAACCTGCTCGTGTGCGTCATGTGAGAAGCCCCCCCCTGCCCCTCTCCCTCTCCCTCTCCCAAAGCTCCGCTGGGTGAGGGATAAGAAAGTCCTTCGTTCCCCTTTCAGTAATATAGCTGACCCCCAGTCTTTGGAGGCCTCTCTGTGCAGCTCTGCCATGGGGCCTCCCTGTGCAGCACCACCATTGGGCCTCCCTGTGCAGCTCCGCCATGGGGCCTCTCTGTGCAGCTTGGACATGGGGCCTCTCTGTGCAGCTCTGCCATGGGGCTCTGTCACAGGAAGGTGTAGGGGGTATAAGATGGTGATGAGGTGGCTGTGTTGCTCTATTCTGATTGGAAGAGGGAGTTGTGGAGGTGCTGACAGAGGTGGGGGGGGGGGGGGGGTGAGAGGTGGCGCCTTCAGGCATATTTATGGCCCGCTGGTATAATAATCTCCATTTAAAACACGCCAGGACATCAATCCAGGGACTTGCCAATAAGGTGTTCAATCACCAGCGGGGGCGACAGGATGTGATGTAGACAGGGTACACTGCCCCCCCCCCCCCACTGACTCACATCCTCCGCACTCCGGTGGACACGGACACCGAGCCGGATTAAACCGGACAGACCCCCCCCCCCCCCCCCCCACCAGGGTGCCGTTCAGAGCGGAATATTTCACCGGCGGCTTACTGAACGCGTTCTCTCCCCCGCGTTCGAGAGCGAGAGACACACACCGCGTGTGCGTGCGTCCGAACGGCGTGCGGACCGGCTGACCCACGGCTCCCAGCGCACGAAGGGCCGATTGGCCACGGCGTTAGAAACGACCTCAATCACGGCACGCAGCACGCCGACCGCAAGCATCACGCCCGCTCAGAGACGGTCACGCCCCGCGCAATGTCTTCTCCGCAGGCGCGCAGACCGCGAGTCGCGTTCGTTACGGGCGGTTTCGCCCCGCGACGACGCGTTTAGCGGTTTGTGAGAACCCTGGTTTAATGTGCTGTGCTGTAAGACGGCAGTTACCTAGTAACTAGCAGCAGGAGGGAAGAGTTCCGCCCTTCTGGGGAAGAGCGAAAGCCATGAGACCGCTGCGTTTTATAAACTCATCAACTTCTGAATAACATCAGCATTACAGCATACACACACACACACACACACACACACACACACACTCTCACACACACTCTCACACACACTCACACTCACACACACTCACACACACATATACATACACACACACACACACACTCTCACACACACACACACACACACACACACTCACACACACTCACACACACACACACACCGATGCTACACACAGCTCAGGACCTTCCTGCCTTCCAGACTGTACGCGGTCACACATCAGCAGTGTCACGCTACAGAGCCGCCATCGCTAATGAAGTTCTGGAAACTTCCGAATCACAAAACGTCTGCCTTTGATCGAATGACACGCTCCGGCAAAAAAATGTAAAATACAAAATAAAATATATTCTCTGTCTCGTCCCCACAAACAAGCAAGCGGCAGAACTTCAAAAACGACATTTATAAAATGAATGTGCAATAAGTTTGAGCTAAAATGGAGGCAGAAGTAGCAGAAGAAGAAGAAAAAAAAAAATGGCGTCGCGACCGAAGCAATTAGGGATGTAATCAGGGGTTCTGCGTGCGGAGGGTTCTGCCCCTGAATCCGCCTCCCATTTGCATCATAACACGGTGTGCAATATTAATTTCCCACTTTACTGCTTATTGGAAGCGCCGAGTCTGAAAAGCCATTAAGGCCACGGGCGGGAAGGCAGTCTGCCATCACCCCAACCCCAGCTCCATTAAAGAGCAAAATCTTGTTAACCATTTGGAATTAGAGTCATTTGGCAAAGCGCATTCTCCTGCACTCCCTAAAATAAGTAATTATGTCCTCCTCTCTCTCTCCCTCCCTCCCTCTCTCTCCCACACTCCCTCTCTCTCTCTTTCCCTTTCTCTTTCTCTCTCTCTCTCTTTCCCTTTCTCTTTCTCCCTCTCTCTCTTTCTCGGCCTCTCTCTCTCTCTCCCACCCTCCCTCTCTCTCTCTCTTTCCCTCTCTCTCTCCCACCCTCCCTCTCTCTCTCTCTCTCCCTCTCTCCCACCCTCCCTCCCTCCCTCCCTCTCCCTCCCTCTCTCTCTCTCTCTCTCTCCCACCCTCCCTCTCTCTCTCTTTCTCCCACCCTCCCTCTCTCTCTCTTGTCTGGGAAGGAGGGATGAGGACGTGAGGTTTGAGGTGGCGGGGGTGAGGTTTGGGTGAGGGGGTGAGCGGAGTAGGGCGGTCAGGACCGGTTCCGTCTGCTCAGTTCGTGTGACACACGCTACACGCGAGGTGTCGCGCCAGCACACACACACACACACACACACACACACAGATAAGAGACGCAGAGAATCACAGACGCTCACGGCTTTGACTGTCCCCATGTTTTTAGTGTTTCTGACTGTCTCTCTCCATCACTCATACTGTTACCTGCAGTCTGACCCAGGACAACGCCTTAGGGGTTATGCTGTATAAAAAACATTCAGTGTTCACAAATATACACACACATGCACATGTACACAGACACACATGCGTGCACACACACAGTCACAGACACACAAGCACACATACACATACACATACACATACACACACACACAGACACACACACACATGCATTCACACACACACACACACACACACACAGTCACACACACACACACACACACATACCAACACACTCACACACAGACATACGCAGTCACACACACACACACAGACACACACAGACATACGCACACATGCACACACACACACACACACAGTCACACACAGACATACGCACACAGTCACACACACACACACACACACAGACACACACACACATGCACTCACACACACACACACACACACACACAGTCACACACACACACACACACACATACCAACACACTCACACACAGACATACGCACAGTCACACACACACACACAGACACACACATGCACTCACACACACACACACACACACACACACACACACACACACACACACACACACTCACACACCCATTGATGTCCTTCCCCTCGCTCTGGATAGCAGCATCACTGCAGTAACCCTGTGTGACTGTGAGTGACTGTGAGTGACTGTGTGTGACTGTGAGTGACTGTGTGTGACTGTGTGTGACTGTGAGTGACTGTGTGTGACTGTGTGTGACTGTGAGTGACTGTGAGTGACTGTGTGTGACTGTGAGTGACTGTGTGTGACTGTGAGTGACTGTGAGTGACTGTGTGTGACTGTGAGTGACTGTGTGTGACTGTGAGTGACTGTGAGTGACTGTGAGTGACTGTGTGTGACTGTGAGTGACTGTGTGTGACTGTGAGTGACTGTGTGACTGTGTGTGACTGTGAGTGACTGTGTGTGACTGTGAGTGACTGTGTGTGACTGTGAGTGACTGTGTGTGACTGTGTGTGACTGTGAGTGACTGTGTGTGACTGTGAGTGACTGTGAGTGACTGCGTGTGACTGTGTGTGACTGTGTGTGACTGTGTGTGACTGTGTGTGCCTGCGTGTGACTGTGTGTGACTCCGTGTGACTGTGAGTGACTGCGTGTGACTGCGTGTGACTGCGTGTGACTGTGAGTGACTGTGTGTGACTGCGTGTGACTGCGTGTGACTGCGTGTGACTGTGAGTGACTGTGTGTGACTGTGTGTGCCTGCGTGTGCCTGCGTTGTGACTCCGTGTGACTGTGAGTGACTCCGTGTGACTGCGTGTGACTCTGTGCTCTCCTCTTAAACAGTAAAAGCAGGACAGAGTGACGCTCCCGGTCGTGTGATCTCCTGCTGAGATTTCACTGAGGGTTTTAACTAGGCAGCGGGGCGGCGGGGGTGGGCGGGGGGGGCGATCGATCGCGGCGGTCAGGATTGAGAGCCTGGCGTTGCCTTAATGGACCCTGCTGGCCCCTCATAAAGCACCTCAGAGCCCAGAGCCCGGTAAATTACACTCTACACCCCCACCTGAGGGCACGCCCTGCACCAGGACTCTCTCACACACACGTATGCACACACACTGTGTGCGCATGTGTGTGTGTCTATGCCTGTGAGTGAGTGTGTGTGTGTGTGTGTGTGCCTCAGACCTCATGTCCCACATCCCTCTTGCATTAAAGTGCCAAGATGGAGGTTAGACAAAAAACAAGACCTCCAACCACAGGCACACAGGACAAACAGCGCATCACTGTTTTACCTACAAACTACTGTGATAAACCGCAAACTCACACACACAGGCAGAGCACCAGGCCTGAGTGTCTGTGTGCGTGTGTGTGTGTGCGTGTGTGTGTGTGTGTGTATGTGTGTGTGTGTGTGTGTGTGTATGTGTGTGTGTGTGTGTGTGTGTGTGTGTGTGTGTGTATGTGTGTGTGTGTGTGTGTGTGTATGTGTGTGTGTGTGTGTGTGTGTGTGTGTGTATGTGTGTGTATGTGTGTGTGTGTGTGTGTGTGTGTGTGTGTGTGTGTGTATGTGTGTGTGTGTGTGTGTGTGTGTGTGTGTGTGTGTGTGTGTGTGTGTATGTGTGTGTGTGTGTGTGTGTGTGTGTGGTGGATTCTGTCAATGTCAACCCCCCCCTCCATCAGCTCTGAGCCTGTGGTCGAGCTGTCTGGGCCAGCCTCGCTCTCATTAACGAGCACCTCTGACATCATTAACACGCGCCTCTGACATCATTAACACGTGCCTCTGACATCTTAACACGCGCCTCTGACATCATTAACACGCGCCTCTGACAATATTAACCGCCTCTGACATCATTAACACGCGCCTCTGACATCATTAACACGCGCCTCTGACATCATTAAGACGTGCCTCTGACATCATTAACACACACCTCTGACATCATTAACACACACCTCTGACATCATTAAGACACACCTCTGACATCATTAACACGCGCCTCTGACATCATTAGCACGTGCCTCTGACATCATTAGCACGTGCCTCTGACATCATTAACACGTGCCTCTGACATCATTAGCAAGTACCTCTGACATCATTAGCACGTGCCTCTGACATCATTAACACGTGCCTCTGACATCATTAACACGTGCTCTGACACATTAGCACGCGCCTCTGACATCATTAGCACGTGCCTC
>NC_083765.1:4486319-4488819 GCF_963514075.1 Conger conger
GGTGTTGAGGGAGAGTCACGCTGGGGCGTCCTGCGCTCTCTGTGTAAACGCCGTGTTGAGGGAGAGTCACACTGGGGCGTCCTGCGCTCCCTGTGTAAACGCGGTGTTGAGGGAGGGTCACACTGGGGCGTCCTGCGCTCTCTGTGTAAACGCGGTGTTGAGGGAGGGTCACACTGGGGCGTCCTGCGCTCTCTGTGTAAACGCGGTGTTGAGGGAGAGTCACGCTGGGGCGTCCTGCGCTCTCTGTGTAAACGCGGTGTTGAGGGAGAGTCACGCTGGGGCGTCCTGCGCTCTCTGTGTAAACGCGGTGTTGAGGGAGAGTCACACTGGGGCGTCCTGCTCTCTGTGTAAACGCGGTGTTGAGGGAGGGTCACACTGGGGCGTCCTGCGCTCTCTGTGTAAACGCGGTGTTGAGGGAGAGTCACACTGGGGCGTCCTGCGCTCTCTGTGTAAACGCGGTGTTGAGGGAGGGTCACACTGGGGCGTCCTGCGCTCTCTGTGTAAACGCGGTGTTGAGGGAGGGTCACACTGGGGCGTCCTGCGCTCTCTGTGTAAACACGGTGTTGAGGGAGAGTCACACTGGGGCGTCCTGCTCTCTGTGTAAACGCGGTGTTGAGGGAGGGTCACACTGGGGCGTCCTGCGCTCTCTGTGTAAACGCGGTGTTGAGGGAGAGTCACGCTGGGGCGTCCTGCGCTCTCTGTGTAAACGCGGTGTTGAGGGAGAGTCACGCTGGGGCGTCCTGCGCTCTCTGTGTAAACGCGGTGTTGAGGGAGAGTCACACTGGGGCGTCCTGCGCTCCCTGTGTAAACGCGGTGTTGAGGGAGAGTCACGCTGGGGCGTCCTGCGCTCTCTGTGTAAACGCCGTGTTGAGGGAGGGTGTTGAGGGAGAGTCACACTGGGGCGTCCTGCGCTCTCTGTGTAAACGCGGTGTTGAGGGAGGGTGTTGAGGGAGGGTCACGCTGGGGCGTCCTGCGCCCTCTGTGTAAACGCGGTGTTGAGGGAGAGTCACGCTGGGGCGTCCTGCGCTCTCTGTGTAAACGCGTCTCTCGCACGCCCGACGGAGGGGACTCACTTCAGAGGAATGAGAAGAGAGAGAGAGAGCCTGTTTTCATTTCCCCCCGCACTCCCTCAGACCTCCCTCTAAAGGCCCAAAACAAACCCCAGAGCTTAACCAATCAGAGGCGGGCGAGTCCGTGGCCCACCGACGCCCCGGTACGAACGCCAAACTCACATCACCCCACCACGGCGTGGGCTCCGAGCCGCTCACACACTGCTGACCGGCCCGTTTAGGACACCCACGGCTGCTCCGCCAAAACCCTCAAATATTAAACGGGGAGAAAGGTTCGGTTAGCGGTGTGAGCGCCAAGCGTTTGCCGATGTGAGTCACCGGCTGTCCGGCAGGGTCATTTTCAAACAGCCCTTTGATTTTTGATTTTTTTTGCCGACTTATGAATTCCACACTCCAGTTATTTCACCCATAATCTCTAAATCCGTCACACAGCCCATCACCTTTAATAACAGGGTATTAACATCACCTTTAATAACAAGGTATTAACACACGGAATGCATGCTAATTTGCTAACTCTGCTAATACAAGTGCACCTCTGACTGCCCTTCAACAGAGTTAAAAAAACCCCCCAAAAAACCCTGATGAGACATGAATCTGGATGGTGGGGGGCAGAGGGTGGTAATGGGGGGGGGGTCAGGGGGGGCAAAGGGTGGTTATGGGGGGGGTCAGGGGGGCGGTTGGTTATGCACGGGGCAGGCGGTTTGGGACACAGATGGTGGAGAGTGTCCCCTTATTAGCGCACACATCCCCCATGATCCTTCAGCCTCACACGCTCTGAGGGGACGGGGTCACCCGCGGGGTCCTTACAGAGGCTCCACCCCCTCCTACGCCGCATCACGGGCCTGCTCTCACCCCCCCCCCCCCGCGCACACACACACACACACACACACACACACACACACACACACACACACTCACACACACACACATACACTCATACACTCACACACACACACACACTCACACACACACACACACTCACACACTCACACACACACACACACACACACTCACACACTCACACACTCACACACACACACACACACTCATACACGCTCACTCACACACACACACTCACACATACACACACAGATATGATCCTCCTCCAATACAACACGAATACCCTGCATGACGCACGCACACACACCCCGTGTGCACAACGTTTGCTTCATAAGGGCAATGTGAGTACACCATGCCTGTGTGTATGTGGTGTGTGTGTGTGTGTAGTTGTATATGTGTGTGTGTTTGTGTATGTGTGGTTGTATGTGTGTGTGTGTGTGTGTGTGTGTGTGTGTGTGTGTGAGAGTGTGTGAGTGTGTGTGTGTGTGTGTGTGAGAGTGTGTGTGAGTGTGTGTGTGTGTGTGTGTGTGTGTGAGAGTGTGTGAGTGTGTGTGTGTGAGAGTGTGTGTGAGTGTGTGTGTGTGTGTGTG
>NC_083765.1:4493819-4516319 GCF_963514075.1 Conger conger
GCAAACAGTATGTAGTTAACAGTGCACAGTACCCTAGTGCACAGGACACAGGGTTGCAGTAGATAGGGCAGCCTGTGTCGTGTTTGTTTCTAACTTGGGCATAGCCCCAGGTACTCCAGAGCTGCCCTGTGAAAGGGGACAAGACAGAGGTGTCCTGTGAAGGCGGAGCTCAGCTGCACAGAGGGGGGAGGGGTGGGGCATGGGCCGGAAGGGGCGGGGCATACACAGGAAGGGGCAGGGCATACACAGGAAGGGGCAGGGCATACACAGGAAGGGGCAGGGCATACACAGGAAGGGGCAGGGCCTACCTGCTGACTGGCAGAGCTGTGCTGGGCCTTCAGGCTGGCCACCTCTGACTGCAGCTGCTTCAGCTGTTCCTCAGCCTAGAGACAGAACACAACACACGCTCAAACAAACATACACAACACACGCTCAAACAAACATACACGACACACTACACACGCTCAAACAAACATACACAACACACGCTCAAACAAACATACACGACACACTACACACGCTCAAACAAACATACACGACACACTACACACGCTCAAACAAACATACACAACACACAACACACACTGAAACAAACATACACAACACACGCTCAAACAACACACGTTCAAACAAACATACACAACACACGCTCAAACAAACATACACAACACACTACACACGCTCAAACAAACATACACAACACACTACACACGCTCAAACAAACATACACAACACACTACCCACGTTCAAACAAACATACACGACACACTACACACGCTCAAACAAACATACACAACACATTACACACGCTCAAACAAACATACACAACACACGCTCAAACAAACATACACGACGCACTACACACGCTCAAACAAACATACACAACACACGCTCAAACAAACATACACAACACACGCTCAAACAACACACGTTCAAACAAACATACACAACACACGCTCAAACAAACATACACAACACACTACACACGCTCAAACAAACATACACAACACACTACACACGCTCAAACAAACATACACAACACACTACCCACGTTCAAACAAACATACACGACACACTACACACGCTCAAACAAACATACACAACACATTACACACGCTCAAACAAACATACACAACACACGCTCAAACAAACATACACGACGCACTACACACGCTCAAACAAACATACACAACACACGCTCAAACAAACATACACGACACACTACACACGCTCAAACAAACATACACGACACACTACACACGCTCAAACAAACATACACAACACACTACCCACGCTGAAACAAACATATACAACACACGCTCAAACAAACATACACAACACACTATACACACTGAAACAAACATACACAACACACGCTCAAACAAACATACACGACACACGCTCAAACAAACATATATGACACACTACACACAGTCAAACAAACATACACAACACACTACCCACACTGAAACAAACATATACAACACACACTCAAACAAACATACACAACACACAACACACACAAACAAACATACACAACACACTACACACACTACACACACTCAAACATATACAACACACTATACACGCTCAAACAAACATACACAACATACTACACACAGTCAAACAAACATACACAACACACGCTCAAACAAACATACAAAACACACTACACACTCTCAAACAAACATACACAACACACTACACACACTACACACACTCAAACATATACAACACACTATACACGCTCAAACAAACATACACAACATACTACACACAGTCAAACAAACATACACAACACACGCTCAAACAAACATACAAAACACACTACACACGCTCAAACAAACATACACAACACACTATACACACTTAAACAAACATACACAACACACGCTCAAACAAACATACACAACACACTACACACGCTCAAACAAACATACACAACACACTACACACGCTCAAACAAACATACACAGCACACTACACACACTCAAACAAACATACACAGCACACTACACACACTCAAACAAACATACACAACACACTACACACACTCAAACAAACACAAATCACTACAAACGCTCATACAAACATGCACAAAAACAAAACGCTACACACATGCTCATACAAACATACACAACACACACTCAAACATATACAAAACACAACACACGGTCACATACAAACATATACAAAACAGTACAAACATACATTCACACAAACATAGACAAAACACCACACACACGAACATACACACAGACGCAAAATGCGCACGCACACACACACAGACACACACACACACACACACACACAGGAGTCAGAGAGGATACGGAGGAATTCAGGGACAGAGCCCTTGAGACACACAAAGGAGGAGAAGAAGAGGGAGGACAGAAGGCCATGAAAATAATGACTCTGCTTCAAAGCCGTGGAGACGGAGGTGCGGGGAGAGGGAGCGGGCCCTGCCCGAGGGGCCGCCGCACACGCCTGCGTTCGCACAGCCTCACGTCTCACCCGCACGGGCGCTCCGACTCACACCGCCACGCCAGACAGGCCCTCCTCCGCGCCGCTTGCGCCTGGCGGTCAGCGTTAGACGTGCAGGCGCGGGCGTGTCAGGACGAACGGCGTACTCGACTCCACCGATGAAGCAGAGGTGAAAGCGGACCCGGAAAAACAGGTGATTTCACAAAGACGCTTTAGAGCAGTGTGACCAACCCTGCTCCTGGAGATCTACCGTCCTGTAGGTTTTCACTCCAACCCTAACAAAGCACACCTCATTCAACAGCTAGAGCAGGGCTGCCCAACCCTGTTCCTGGAGATCTACTGTCCTGTAGGCTTACACTCCAACCCTAACAAAGCACATCTCATTCAACAGCTAGAGCAGGGCTGCCCAACCCTGCTCCTGGAGATCTACCGTCCTGTAGGTTTTCACTCCAACCCTAACAAAGCACACCTCATTCAACAGCTAGAGCAGGGCTGCCCCACCCTGCTCCTGGAGATCTACCTGTAGGTTTTCACTCTAACAAACGCGCCTCATTCAACAACTTCAGATCTCATTGAGCTGCTAATTAGTAGAATCAGGAGTGCCAAATTAGGGTTGAAGTGGAACCCTTCAGGACTGTAGATCTCCAGGAACCGGGCTGATTAGCACGGCTTTACAGAGAAACAGAAGGGCAAAAAGGAAAAAGGAAAACACCAGGCCACAAAATAGCAAATATATACAGTAAACAAAACGTCCAACTGTGGCGAGAAAAAACTAAATGGGAAGAAATGTGGAGAGGAACCCGGCTATAGAGGGGCAGCCCATCCTCCACTGGCCGGTAAGTGTGAAGGTAGGATGGAGAAAACAGTAATGTATAGATAAATATTCCACAGCAACTGTTTCTCTCCCTCTCTCTCTCCCTCCTCCCTCATCTGTTCATCTGCTCTGCAGTCCAATCATGTCTCACCACGGCAGTGTGGAGGAGCTGCAGCAGCCGAATTAAACTCCAGAGATACACACACACACACACACACGCACACGCACACGCACACACACACACACACACAAACACACACACTCACACACTCACACACACTCTCACACACACGCACACACACACGCACACTCACACGCACACGCACTCACACGCACGCACACGCACGCACACGCACACACACGCACACGCACACGCACACAAACACACACACACACTCACACACACTCTCTCTCACACACACACACACACACACACACACACACACACTCACACGCACACGCACACGCACACACACACTCACACTCACACACACTCATACACTCACACACACAGTGTGGAGGAGCTGCAGCAGCCGAATTAAACTCCAGAGATACACACACACTCACACACACACACACACACACGCACACTCACACTCACGCTCTCACACACACTCACACACACTCACACTCACACGCACACACACACACACACACACACTCACACGAACACACACTCACACACAAACACACCACAGCAGTCTGTCTGGAGGAACAGGAGCAGCACCAGAGATAGCACAGTCGCGCCTCAGTACCGCCAAGACTGAGACAAAGTCAACAGAGGTGACAGCAGAGAAAGATGGAGAAAGATGGAGGGAGGGAGGGAGAGAGAGATAGTGTGAAACAGTGAAATACAGATGGAGGGCAGAGAGGGGGAGAGAAAGATGGACAGAGTGAGAAAAGAGTGAGACAGTGACAGACAAAAAGAAAGAGAGGGGGGAGATAGAGTATGGAAAAAAGTGACCAAAAACATTATCAACATCCACCCTCAGTTACAAAATGAACTGACACTCACACACAAACAGCAATCACATACACGGAAAAGAACAACAATACCAGCTAATTTACCACAAACAGCAATCACACACACAAACAAGAACAACAATACCAGCTAATGCACAATCCAAACCCCCTCATTACAATCAAACTGATACGTGTGTGTGCGTGTGTGTGTGAGTGTATGTGTGTGTCTGTGTGTGTGTATGTGTGTGTGTGAGGAGAGGGGCTCTACTGTTTTTTGGGGTTTTTTGGAGGGGGGGGCATGGGGGTCCTACAGCAGCGGGGGTGGGGGGGGGGGGTTGAACAAGCGAATGAAGCGATTTGTTCTACATGTGGGAGTGGCAGACAGGCTGCGTCAATCTGGCAACCCGGCTGTGTTAACTGCAGCCGTAACCCCCCCTGTAACGGGGAGGCTGGGCGGATCGTACCCTGAGATGATTTTGTGACGTGTAGAAGACTTTGTTAAAGAAGCACGGCACTCGCAGGTGTACGAACGCAGTGTATCCACATTACCATTCAAAATGTTTATGTTTCTGAAAGAAACAGATCATTTTATTCGCCATGGTGGCATAAAATTGATCATGAAAAACATGCGTGCGTGTGTGTGTGTGTGTGTGTGTGTATAGGTATACTCTCAGCAGTGTGTGTATGTGTGTTGGTGTGTGTGTGTGTGTGTGTGTGTGTGTGAGTGTGTGTGTGTTGGTGTGTGTGTGTGTATAGGTATACTCTCAGCAGTGTGTGTATGTGTGTTGGTGTGTGTGTGTGTGTGTGTGTGTGTGAGTGTGTGTGTGTGTGTGTGTGAGTGTGTGTGTGTGTGTGTGAGTGTGTGTGTGTGTGTATAGGTATACTCTCAGCAGTGTGTGTATGTGTGTTGGTGTGTGTGTGTGTGTGAGTATGTGTGTGTGTGTGAGTGTGTATGTGTGTGTGTGTTGGTGTGTGTGTGAGTGTGTGTGTGTTGGTGTGTGTGTGAGTGTGTGTTGGTGTGAGTGAGTGTGTGTGTGAGTGTATGTGTGTGTGTGTATGTGTGTATAGGTATACTCTCAGCAGTGTGTGTATGTGTGTTGGTGTGTGTGTGTGTGTGTGTGTGTGTGTGTGAGTGTGTGTGTGTTGGTGTGTGTGTGTGTATAGGTATACTCTCAGCAGTGTGTGTATGTGTGTTGGTGTGTGTGTGTGTGTGTGAGTGTGTGTGTGTGTGTGTGTGTGAGTGTGTGTGTGTGTGTATAGGTATACTCTCAGCAGTGTGTGTATGTGTGTTGGTGTGTGTGTGTGTGTGAGTATGTGTGTGTGTGTGAGTGTGTATGTGTGTGTGTGTTGGTGTGTGTGTGAGTGTGTGTGTGTTGGTGTGTGTGTGAGTGTGTGTTGGTGTGAGTGAGTGTGTGTGTGAGTGTATGTGTGTGTGTGTGTGTGTATGTGTGTATAGGTATACTCTCAGCAGTGTGTGTATGTGTGTTGGTGTGTATGTGTGTGTGTGTGTGTGTGTGTATGTGTGTGTGTGTGTGTGTGTGTGTGTGAGTGTGTGTGTGTGTGTGTGTAGAGGTATACTCTCAGCAGTGTGTGTATGTGTGTTGGTGTGTGTGTGTGTGTGTGTGTGTGAGTATGTGTGTGTGTGTGAGTGTGTATGTGTGTGTGTGTTGGTGTGTGTGTGAGTGTGTGTGTGTTGGTGTGTGTGTTGGTGTGAGTGAGTGTGTGTGTGAGTGAGTGTGTGTGTGTGTGTGTGTGTGCGAGTGTGTGTGAGTGTGTGTGTGAGTGTGTGTGTGTGTGTGTGTAGGTGTACTCACTCTCTCCTCACAGAGTGTGAGTTGGGCCTGCGCCTCCTTCAGCTCCCTCTCCAGCTCCCCGCACCTCCTCCCTGTCTCCGCGGCGTCCTCGCTCCCCTGCTCCTGCTCCTGCAGAGCCGCCCGGAGGGAGCGCAGCTCCGCCGACAGCCTGGCCACCTGCAGGGGGCGACACCGAGCGGGCGGGGGGTCAGCCACCGTCCTCTCCTGAGCATCCCGCTACACTGAGACACAGGCGTCTAGCAGACACGGTGGCACCAGCGGTGAGTTTAACCGCAGCACGCTGAAGAGTAGCTGACTCAGCGGAGGAGGAGCGGTGAGTTTAACCGCAGCACGCAGAAGAGTAGCAGACTCAGCGGTGGCGGCAGCGGTGAGTTTAACCGCAGCACGCAGAAGAGTAGCAGGCTCAGCGGTGGCGGCAGCGGTGAGTTTAACCGCAGCGCGGCGACTCACCTCGGCATTCTGCTCCTGTTTACACGTCCTGAGGGCCTCATTCTCCGCCTCCACCTGCGCCAGCCGACCTTTGACCTCCGACAGCTGCAGGAGAGAGAGAGGGCCGTCAGCCCGGCGCGCGAGCGGGACCGAGAGCCGCCTGGAGGAGGACACCGCTCTCCCCTGAACCCGGTCCCCCGGCTCCCAGAGACGAGTCTGACCGCAGGGACTCCGAACAGAGCCACGGCTTCCCTGTGTGCGGTGACCTGCAGCACAGTCCCTCTCCCGCTTAACATACCTGGCTCAGGCAGTAAGAGCGGTCGTCTGGCAGTCGGAGGGTTGCCGGTTCGATCCCCCGCCCGGGCTGTGTCGAAGTGTCCCTGAGCAAGACACCTAACCCCCAAATGCTCCTGACGAGCTGGTCGGCGCCTTGCATGGCAGTCAATCGCCATTGGTGTGTGAGTGTGTGTGTGAATGGGTGAATGAGAAGCATCAATTGTACAGCGCTTTGGATAAAGGCGCTATATAAATGCCAACCATTTACCATTTACACACGGCAGAAACTCTAAAATAAGTATGCTAGTCTAAGCTATACTGAGACTGAAAAGCTAATTTCTGTAACATTTTTCTGCTAATTAAGAGAAAAATTTCACCAATCAGGTAAGACCCTCAACCCTCATTTCAAGGTGAGCTTGACCCATTTCAAAATTTGCCAATGGGCTTGCCAAAAGTGCCACTCGTCAAGCAAACAGTAACCTAACACAAAGTTAATGAGATCTGAATAAATAAGACCTTAAGTCTTATTACAGACATATTAGTAATAAGTGCAATTGAAACGGGAGATCAATTTCACCGAACGCCCCTCGGATGAGGGGCGTCTCGGCACGCTCTCCGGAGAGAGGCCTCCATAAGGCTCCTCTATCTCCGGAGAGGAACCGTCTGCAGGTCACCAGGAAGCTCTCACTCTTTCCACACCCAGCACGGAGGCCTCAGCCAAACGGGAAACGGTAAATGGTTGGCGTTTAAATCGTCAAAGGGGTTAAGGTAGGTGTCTTGCTCAGGGACACACCCAGGGCGGGGGATCGAACCGGCAACCCTCCGACCGCCAGACGACCGCTCTTACGTCCTGAGCCGACGTCACATCGCAGTGTTGCCCCTCAGTACAGAGCTACGGAGACGAGCCGGAGAAGCCGTTTCTCTGAGCGTCTCGCTGAGTGCAAAACATTGGCAGATGCCACGTTACAGACAGTGTGTGAAGAACATGCAGACGAGCTTCGTTACAGACAGTGTGTGAAGAACATGCAGACGAGCTTCGTTACAGACAGTGTGTGAAGAACATGCAGACGAGCTTCGTTACAGACAGTGTGTGAAGAACATGCAGACGAGCTTCGTTACAGACAGTGTGTGAAGAACATGCAGACGAGCTTCGTTACGGACAGTGTGTGAAGAACATGCAGACGAGCTTCGTTACGGACGTGACGCGTGAGGAGAACATGCAGATGAGCTTCGTTACGGACGTGACGCGTGAGGAGAACATGCAGATGAGCTTTGTTACGGACGTGACGCGTGAGGAGAACATGCAGATGAGCTTTGTTACGGACGTGACGCGTGAGGAGAACATGCGGATGATCTCCGAGGCGGTAATTTCCGCTGAAGCTCGGCGCGGGAGAGCGCCCCCTGCTGGGATCTGTGTGACCCGGCTGAACCCAGATCAGTCATTACTGACGCATTTCGTATGGAAATTACAGTCCCCCCCCCCCCCGGGCCCGCCCTCACCTCCATCGCGGCGAGACGCCCTCCCGCTAGCTCTGCCGAAATCCCGCGTCTCCCCCACCCCGCGCTTCCTGGGTCAGCCCGGCTGGGAGCGGGCCGAGAATCCGGCAGCCATTTTGAGGATCCCCGGACCAGCGAGAGCGCGGACGCGCTGCTCCGACAGCCAGGTTCCGGCTCGAGCAGGGAAGTCTGCTGCCGGGTGTCCTAGCAACAGGTGACCGAGTCGCTGCAGCGGCTGCCCATTGGCTGGCAGCTCTGGGCTCTGATTGGTGCGGCAGTCACCGGGAGAGGGTGGGGCGGCTCCTTTTTGGGTTTCCGCTCCGAAGCCCCGCGACTGACGTCTGGCGTGCCCCCCCCCCCCCTTGTCTGTCTGACTGTGTGTCTGTATGTCTGTATGACTGACAGGCAGAGCAGTTTTGGTAAACGCAGACACAAACACAGGCTCTGACTCACACCCGCCCCCCAGTGAAACGAGGGGGGTTTCCAGACAGAAAAGAGGAAGACGGACCTCAGCACCACCTGTCCCTGTACCCCGCCCCCCTTCCACCCAGCTGCTCATCACATCCCCGCCGTGACAGAGGCGGGGGCGACGGTCAGGTGGGAGATAACACACCCCCCCCCCTGAGAGAGCCCGCGGCGTGGGCAGGACCCCCGCTCCGTCTCGGCTGGAGGTCCGGGTTCTTCGTTACGAAGCCGCCTAATTACAGTCGCGGCCCCGCCGGATCGTCTGACACGTCTCCTAATCACCCCCCGGACAACGCCGAGGAGGCGTCGAGCCACCTTCCACACGGCGGTTACGCGCGATTTATTCACATGTATTCACCAGCGACGCGCACACCTTCAACGCCCCGCGTACACGCCAGGGCTATCAGGGTCAGACCAGCCCCCGCGACCGGGCCGGAGTTCACCCAATATTACACCTCCCTTTCACCCAGAACCACATCTGAGCCCGTCAACGATTCTTACACAATACCCGGGCCCACTTACCCATTTAGCAAAGCTTAACACGCACCGAATTAATCCTAAACTACTGTTCGTAGTGCAAACTTTCGATTTATTTTTATTTCTTTTGATCTCTTGACCTTGTAACTCTTACAAGTCTTTCCCCTCAAGTGTGCCACCAAGATATAAATATAGATATGAATAAAGTGTTGGTTGAGATATTGAATGATAGATAGACAGATAGCTTGGTGGTATTCCTCATCGGCATAGCATCGGTAGCTCTGAGTACAAGTCTAACCAAGCAAATAAACAACGAAGACACATACTCAGTCACCACAGCAACCCGGGGTGCCCGTGAATGGAAACGGACTGGAGGAAAGAGGTAGGCCCGAAAAGCCTGGGACTGGCAGTAGGCGGCCTACCTGGACTCGGAGCTCCCGGGCCTGGCTCTGCGCGGCGGAGAGGTCCCTGTGCAGCTGCTGGGAGCGGCCGTGCCCACGCTGGAGCTCCTGCTGGCTCTCCTGCAGCTCTCTGTGCAGCTGGGAGATCCGCTGCTCCTGGGCGTCCAGCTATCGAACCGTGGGAGGAGGAGGAGGAGGAGGAGGAGGAGGAGGAGGAGGAGAGGAGGAAAATCAATCCGCTGTAAAGATCCACTCGCCTGGCGTGGGGGGGGGGGGGGGCGCAGGGCGCGTTGTGATGCCAGTATCCCAAGCTCTAAACCACACCACCAACCGCCGGCCGTCTCGACGTTCAGCCCAACGGGACCGAAGAAAACTCCCCACTTTCTGACAAAGTAACGGTCAAAAATACTCTCAGCTACGGCGACACCCAAGAGAAAAACAAACAAAAAACACTGCAGCTGTACTCCCCAGATTGTGTCAAGCGCACGCGTCAGTGTTCTCGACCCGCTGGTCCGTAGGACCGGACCGCCACAGGAAAGGAAATGTTCAACGTGTGACACATTAACAGACAGCACATGGGGAATCCTCCTAAAGCCAGCGTTATTTAAACATTTTCCGCTTCCCAAAAACACAACCTTTCAACTTTTGAGCAGCAAAGTAACTCGCACCTGACGGCCAAAAGAGGAATTTGCTCCGATGACGTTCAGATTTCCACCACGCGGCCACACACACACACACACACACACCGGTGCATTAATACATAATCAACTAATTAACATGACGATGCGTTCGCCTCAAAATCCCTCCAGAGAGCCACAGGAAGAGAGAGGAGAGAGGGAGAGAGAGAGAGAGAGAGAGCAGGAGAGAGAAAAGATAACAGAGAGGAAGGGACAGACACAGAAAAGGAGGGATGCGGAGAGGAGAGACACAGAGATGGACAGATGGAAAGAAAAGAGGAAAGGAAGGAGAGAACGAGGAACTGAAAGAGTGGGGAGAGACGGACGGCGTGTTTCTCGGCGTGTTGCGGTACGTGTTTCTCGGCGTGTTGCGGCGTGTGTTTCACAGAGTCGCCACAGAGGCCCCGGACATATGCAGCAAGGGTCCCGTCCCGAAATTAATCCCATCCGGAGCGGGAAGAAGAGGAAGAGGACTGGGGAAGGACGAGCCGAACGGTCCCTCTCCGTCCCCCGACCGCCCCTGCGCCCCCCCCCCTCCTCCTGACCGCACTCCATCGACAAGCACCGCCATCGCTGAGCGTCCTTCCAGGCTTCGGCAAAAACTCCCCACTTCTTCACGGACCGGACGGAGTGATTATACACCACAGGCTTAACGGTCTCCGAAAAAACAACAACAACAAAAAGACCAAAAAATAAATGAAAGGCGTTGAGTTTAGCGGGAGATCGCACACTCTTCTGTGAGTGATTCGCGGCGATAACCCTGCTGTTTCTCTCTCTTTCTCTCTCTCTCTCTCTCTCTCCCTCTGCCCCTATTCCCCCTCCTAAACTGATCAATACTTCATTTAAATCATGACATTAGCACAGCACAACGGCGGAATGGAAGCGTGGAAACCCAAAGCCTCTCTTATGTTAACCGCCGGAGAACGACCGCTTTCATTCACGGACGAGCGCAACGATGGAGGGAAAAATACGCAACGAAACGTGCAGATAGAAACACCGACAACAAAACGTAGGCAAATTTTCTGCGTAGCGTTGTCTTTTTTTTTTTTTTCTTCGTCTTTTTCTAGGCTTCCCAACGCCAGGATGATCAATATTTCATTTAAATCCCATCCCAGACGGGTAATCGCAACATCTGGCAGCTGGGAACAAAGCGCTGGCGTTTTTAATGATCGTCCGGCGAATTCGCCAACGGAAGGAAAGCAATAATTACAAAGAAATTTTGTTTTTTGTTTTTTTTGTTTGTATTTTTGTAATTTCGGGCAACAGATTGTCTCTTGGTTAAACTCCCTCGGAGTAACGGCGTGATGTAAACGCACCCTCACACATACCTCTGCGGTCGAGCGTCAAAATTAAAACGATCAATAACCGTGAGCGAACGCAGATCGACACCATCATACAGGTCTGATTCTGACGGGGGTGATGAGCAATGAGATATGGGGATGGGGGGGGGGGGATTTCCCTGTCCGGTTGGAATTCGGGGGGGTTCCCGATGCCGGAGGGTATTCCCGGGAATTTTACCTGGGCGCTCTGGGAATCCCGGGCCTGGTGGGACTGGAGCACGTCCTGCCGAAGTTTCTGGATGGTTCCGTCGCGCCGGGACAGCTGGGTCCAGGTCCGGAAGAATCCCGAAAGTCAGCGGAGGTTGGAGGGGGAGTTTGGAGGGAATGGGCACAGGGGGGGGGAGAGGGGGAGCGAAAAGAAGACAGAAGCAGCCTGAATTAAAACACACAAGATGGCGGATGGGGGGTGGGGGGGGTGGGGGGGGGTGTATCGCCACGGGAACACTGAGCGGCCAACCGCCAGCGTTGCCCAGCGAATGAGCCGTGAGACAGGGATTAGATCAAAGCTATTGATCCGGAGGTTTGTCTCTCCTCTGTCGCCCCCCCCCCCCCCCCCCGGCAGGCCTGTGACAGCTGCACTGGCACTGAGGGAGGGGGTCGTGTCCCGTCCCCCCCCCTAACCACCGCCAGGCCCTCTGGGCTGAGGCAGGGACCGGACATTAGCATGGCGCCTCAGGTATTGATCGCCCTGCTAAGCACCCTGGTCTCCATGCACACACACCTCCCCCACGCACACATCCAAACGGCTGATCAGCTTTCCCAATCAGAAAGACAACGAATCGTCTGCTTTCTCTTCTTAAAATAAGAAGAAAGGCTGCAAATGATAAACAAGATAATAGATCCATATGTTATGTTCTGAGAAAACGATATACTTTAAGATACATATACTGTATATTTCATTGATATAATTCTTCCTGAAAAGCAAACGTGTCAACACTATTGGCACTCCTAACGATTATAAAAAATAAAAAATAAAAAATCTAACAAAGGAAGGGAATCTTTGGCAGAAAATCTGGTTGTTTCTGCTAGGAAGCTGAGTCTTGGTCGTACGAGATGACAGATCTGAATTTCAGCTTTGATTTCCTGGTATCTTTTGTCTAGATTTGTTGAAAAACTTAGAAAACATCACCTTTTGTATCAGACCACCCCATTTTTAGGCGAGCAAAAGTATTCGAACATGTGACTGACAGGTGTTTCTTGTTACCCAGACACAGTCAGGTCCAGAATTATTGGCACCCTTGATGAAAATGAACAAAAAAGGCTAAAGAAAAGAAATAATACCTTTACTAAGATATATTGCAATTTTCCAACATAATATTTTACTTTATTAATGATTCAATGGAATCGACCAAAATTACACATTTTTAAAATGATACATTTCTTTCCAAAAATTATTTTTTTATTTTTTTGTACCCATTACCTGACTAGGTCAACAAGCATCTGTCTCTTTTGATTTGACAGTTCTTTGACATTCCCCATGGCGAGGATGAGAAAGGGATTTTACATGTGCTTTACCTCATTTTTATACCCTAGGGAAACAGGAAGTGATGGAAGGCCACAATACAGTTCCTTAAGACTGAGATTAACTTAAATAAGCGAAGTTTACTGCAGATTTAACTTTGTTTGGTTTTATATAAAATAATCTTTAAGGGTGCCAATAATTTTGACACCTACATTAAAAAAATAAAAAATAAAAATTAGAATAATTGTATTGGGATAAAAGCATATAGATTTTCCATATGTTTGGACAAGAAATATAGCTCATTATCTGTGTTGTTTATTTTATACAGCCGTTTTTTGCTCATTTTCATCAAGGGTGCCAATAATTCTGTATGTCCTGTTAGATTGACTGGTTAAACAATAAATAGTTCTGAATGTCTACTCTTGGTTTTAGCCTTTGGTTTTGCCTGTTAAGATTGCATTTGTTTTAGAAAAGATAAACCAACATGAAGACCAGAAAGCTTTTTGGGAGAAAAGCAACCCATTTTGAAACTTAGAAAAGAGCATTGGGGATAGCTTGTACAACAAATTGGAATGTTCTGCAAAAGAAAGAAACCGCTGGCGTACTGAGCAACAGACATCGTCCAGGTTGACCCAGAAAAACAACAGCAGTTGATGACAGAAACATTGTGAGAGCTGTGGAGAAAAACCCCAAAACATCAGTCAGTGACATCACAAACAATCTCCACAGGGCAGTCAGTGACATCACAAACAATCTCCATAGGGCAGTCAGTGACATCACAAACAATCTCCACAGGGCAGTCAGTGACATCACAAACAATCTCCACAGGGCAGGGGTGAAGGTTTCTCAATCAACCGTTCAAAGAAGACTTAGAGAGCAGCAATATAGAGGCTATAGCACAAGATGCGAACCACTCATCAATAGTAAGAATCGGAAGGCCAGATTACAATTTGCAAAGTACAGAGATGAGCCACAAAGGTTCTGGAACAAAGTTTTATGGACTGATGTCCAACTTAGAAAGAAATGCGTCCAAACTAATTGGGAGGAGCTATTGCAGCAAGACAATGAGCCAAAACACACTGCCAACACAACAAAGGACTTCATTAGGGGGGAAAATGGAAGGTTTTATATTGGCCAAGTCAATCACCAGACCATAACCCAACTGAGTGTGCATTTCACCTCCTGAAGAGGAGTTGGAAGGGAAAAAAACCCAAAACAACAACACTTGAAAGAGGCTGCAGCAAAAGCCTGGAAAAGCATCACAAAATAAGAATGTTTGGTGATGTCAATGGGTCACAGGCATGATGCAGTTACTGCAAGCAAGGGATATGCTGCCAAATATTAAGTGTTATCAACTTTCATTTACTTAAATACTTATCTGTTCCAATACGTTTGCTCAGCTAAACAGTTTCGGTGTCCACACCAATGGAAATGTGCCACAGTTATCTAATGAGCTCATTTTCATCTGTAGTCCCTAACCTGCAGGTCTGTGGACTGTGGGAGGAAACCGGAGTACCCGGAGGAACCCTACACGAACACGGGGAGAACAAACTCCACCCAGAGAAGCCCAGGCGGGGGTGGGGGTGCACGTAAGGGCTGGAAGGGTGGGGGGGGGGGGGGTGTCCCGTACCTCAGACTTCAGTAGCTCTGTCCCCCTCAGTCCTATGGGGTGAAGAGGGGGTACACCTGACCAGGGCTGGCCCGCACTCACCTGTAAAAACAACAACAACACAGTGGAGCTCAGACAATCGCACGTTCAAATTCTCATCATAAATTTTGCCTAATTTCGCCCAGACGAGCGTGCCACGTTGGATTCGACAAATGCACCTTCGTTCTCGGGAAAACACGGTAATATGGCGGAAAACATCTGAGGGCGAGAAATAAGCCATGCCGTTCCGGAATCTTGATTCATATTTGAACGCCTCGTTTGACAGTTTGATCCGAGTTGGGAGAGCGGCGCTGACGTGCACTCCAGGGCTCTTATTTAGTGACAGGTCAGGTCATGTTGTTCCTATGTAAGGAAAAATTTGAAATAAGAGAAAATTGGGGGAATGCAAGTTATCTTAAATCACTTGTTTTAAGAACATATCTTTAAGAACTTCATATCAGTGGTTCTTGAATGAGGCCCAATGCCTTTCAACGATTATTTACGATGCACCCACAATCCAGCACTTTGATTGGTTACACAGCACTCAACTCACACGACAGCAGCTAACACGAAGATCCCCAACACTGCTCCTTCCAATAAGGGCTCCGTTTAATACAGGGCTGCCCAATCCTGTTCCTGGAGATCTACATCCTGTAGGTTCTCATTTCAATCCTAATTCGGCACACCTGATTCTACTAATTAGCAGCTCAACAAGATCTCAATGAGGTGCGCTTTGTTAGGGTTGGAGTGAAAACCTACAGGGCGGTGGATCTCCAGGAACAGGGTTGGGCAGCCCAGGTTTAATATGTACACCACAGATACCAGGGTTGGTGTTGGGTGCAGGTTTGTTGTTTTAGCCCAGCAGACGCCCGATTGTACTCATCAGGACCGAAGACCATGATTAGTTATTCAGTTCTGTCAGGAGTCCTAGTGCAGGCCTAAAACAAAAACCTGCACCCACACCAGCCCTTTTCGGGTAAGACCGGACACCCCAGACACACTCTGTGTGCTTTGGTGACACACCAGTACACTTTCCCGGCCTATGAAGCAAACCGGAAACCAGCACAGAACTCACAGGTGGGAGAGAGGGAGCAAGAGAGGATAAGCGATAGAGGAAGGAAAAAAAACCCCTAAAAAAACAGACCAAAACATCTCTAGGACCCCCCCCCCCCCAAGTAATCAGGTAAATGAAACGCCCCCCCACTGGGTGAATCTTTGGTGAGGAGGGGCCCGCATCTCCATGCCTTCTGTTTCAGACCCACTGCAGTGTCCAGAGACCTTTAACCCGGCTCAAAACATCTCTCAGGCCTCACACCACTACGCTGCGAAAAGCGCGGCTCTGCCCAGCCGCTAAGTACGTACGTGTACCGTGGACTGTGTTCAGACACCCCACACACTCAATTGTTCAGAGATGTTTCTCGGCACAGACGGCCTGAATGTTCGCAGTCTGTCTCCCTCGCGCATCGTAATGAGCCTGAATTCTCCGGAGGGAAGCCGTGCATGCGTTATTCATCGCCCCGGCGTTTGATTTGACGAAAACAGAGCAAAATAATCCCAACACCGCGGATTCACTGGCATACACCTGCCGGGACCGTGGCATAGCCCGGATTCAAACCAGCACGCCCTGAGCTACTGACCGAGCTACACCGGGAGAACAATTTCAAAGCGCAGAACCGTGCCTTATGACCGGCACTATCACAAATATATCATTAGTCTACGGCTGCAGCCGGTCCATCACGACCCTCGCACGTCACACACACACACACACGCATTGCTCAAGACAAAACAACAGGACCACGGCCCCGCCCGCCTCTCCGAGTCCTCGCTCAGGAGCCGGACGTGGATCCATCCCATATTAATACACCGTGAGTATATATTAACCGTGCCTTTCTAACTAAAAGGCAATTACGTCCAGCAGAAGCCCCGATAAGATCTGCTGGGACGGCCGCCGCCCGCCCCCGGCTCCTGTTTGTTTGCCTTTCTTAATGCGTCTCTCCCCCCAGCACTCGGCTCGCTGGAAGATTAATTGCGGTATATCTCCAGAGAGAGAGAAAGAGAAAGAGAGACGGAGAGAGAGAGAGAGAGAGAGAGAGATGAGATAACGGAACAGAGCAGAGTGCCCCGCCATCGCTGATTCCAGACAGCTTCAAAGAGCTCAGCCGCAGACGGACACCTTTAATATTTGGACTTTTCGCGTCACTCTGCAGCTAAGTCCCTAGCAACCCCCATAGCAACGCACTCCGGCATCAACGTGAAATGCATGGCAAGTTCTTCCCTGGCTGAGAGGGGGGGGGGGGGGGCTGTGGCACAAAGAACAGGATTAGACTGCAGGTAAGAAGCAGAGAATCAGCAACGAGGAACGTGAAAATGAGCGCAGCAGTTACAATACTGCGTGTGTGTGTGTGTGTGTGTGTGTGTGTGTGTACAAGCCTGTGGTTGTGTGTGTGTGTGTGTCAGATCATCAACAGTGCCCAGGGTGTGAGAGGAAACTCAAAACACAAAGCAATTAAAAAAGCATTACGTAGATACATTTCAATAATAAGGTGCTCATGAAACCCCTCCCTTTGTGGAAATGGGTTTTGCACAGACAAAATGTCCGCCTGCTAGTGTACGTGGAGACCGCAAACAGCAGAGAGACAACAGATGTCACCGGCCACACCCGGCCAACTGCCTGCCCCCCCCCTTACGAAAGATTTCTTGTGCTCTTGTGCCCAGGTAGTGAGGTCAGACTGAGCCACTTTCATTGGGGGGGGGGGGGGTTTCCATGTCAACAGGAATTCTGATGAGTCGGACCAAAGCTGGTTAAGATGGCCAAGGGAGGGGCCACGCCCACAGTGCTGCCCCTCCACACAGGTGACAGGTGACCTGGACAGGACAGACACTCAAAATGGCAGTGAAGTGAAGTGCCAGCAGCACAGCTCTGTCAGTATAGAGGCAGCTTATAGTTAAAATACATCGCCTAGCTTAATCTCCCACTGAACGTGTTTCTGACCTGCCTCCTACAACACACACACACACACACACATCCTCTCCTGCACACAGTCCTGCAGTAACCCCAAACCACACACACACACACACACACACACAGCCTCTCCCGCACACAGTCCTGCAGTAACCCCAAACCACACACACACACACACACACACACACAGCCTCTCCCGCACACAGCCCAGCAGTACCCCACACGAGACACGCTTCAGCCCACCAGAGTGTGGGAGGAGAGGCGTGGGGCAGCTCACAATGTGACCGATTCACTCCATTTTAGTTCGAGAGAAAACGAAAACATGCGAACTGAACGCAGGTAACCGCTGAACACTCTGTGGGACAGAAAAGAGCGGTGACTGAATTTGGCGTGAGCAGACCATAGCAACACGGCAGAGCGATTAAGAGACCTTAAATTATTAATTCATCGAGCGCTTACCTGAGGTGACACACAGTGTCTAGTGTGCTTGTACGTTAGGATACCTGGAGTGTTTTAACTGTTTTATTACCCATGATGCCACACTGCATGGTGGGGCACTGTTCTGAAAACAATGCAAATGTAAGTCCTTCTACTGTCCATAGCAGAAGCATACATTTGTCAGAGTAATCCTTTGTGCCAAGACGCAACAGAACATCCTGCATGTGTTAGCAAATCACCGAGGAGCCTCCATCCTCCGGTATGAGACATTCTATAGACATTATACACTCAGTGAGCACTTTATTAGGAATTTATTAGACTTATTTTTTAGACTTAAGTCTTCTCCTGCAGTATCCACTTTGGGTTATGACGCGTTGTGTGTTCAGAGATGCTCTTCTGCGTACCACTGATGTAATGTGTGGTTATTTGCATTACTGTTACTTTGTACTTTGTCCCCCATCACCTCCCAGTAGGGTAACCTAATTACTCCCAGAACTTTAAACGTTTCTTTAAAAAACTTTTTTAAAGGCAGCGTGGGTCAAGTTAACATCAGGGCTGGGTTCTCGCTTCTCGACAAGGATCTGGACCCGTCTGCGACCTGATTGGGGGACGTCTGGAGCCAATCGGATCAGCAATCTGGATGCTACTCATTCTGAGTAGCCCTCCCATTAAAAGCGTCGCCGACTCGGAGTCCGTGCGGCTAATCTAATGACCTGCTGTTCGTCTGTCCGCTCTAATCAAGTTTAATGATTAACGAGCATGAAGACAGCCAGGTCACGCACATCTCCTCGTTAATTAGGACACGGTGGACTCCAGCCACACAATTCCCACTCGTCGGGTGCGACCGCGTGGACCGGGAATGCTACGGGGAATTCCGTGTCTCAGGCCTGCTCCGGTCTCCGATGGGGGAACTGAACTGAACTGGGATTAGTCGCTGGATGGGGATTTGGGGCAATATTTGCTACGTGGAGCATAAAACAATAATCTAAACACCATACCTGAAGAAGAAGAGCATGCAATTTATAAATGCAACTGAACAGACTTTCACTATAAATCTGAGTGAGTCCAATCAGGAGAATCTCAGACAAAGCACTATAACTATAACTGCACCTCAGACACACACACACACACACACACACACACACACACACAGATAGGCACGCAGGCGCATGCACACACACAAAGACAGACACACATACACACACACACACACACAGTCAGTCAGTCAGTCAGACAGACGGACAGACGCTCTCCCAGGATAAGGATGTGTTCTAGCGTCCTGGTGACATAAATGTATTTGCATCTCCAGACAGAATGTCTCTGAACTCTACACACTGCCCACCCAGAGCAGTCTCATTATCAACACGTACGTCCAGTATAATAAATAAAAACCCCTGAACCTGCAGCCCCCTACACAGGGCGAGGCAGAGCCAGCGGGCCGGACTGGGTAAAACGCTGTGAGCACGACGTGTCCAGCAATAAACATTACATGTGATCTGTGTTCATGCGTGTGTGTGAGTGTGTGTGTGTGTGTGCGTGAGTGTGTGTGTGCGTGAGTGTGTGTGTGTGACTGTGTGTGAGTGTGTGTGTATGCGTGAGTGTGTGTGTGTGTGTGAGTGTGTGTGAGTGTGTGTGAGTGTGTGTGTGTGTGTGTGTGTGCGTGTGTGTGTGTGTGTGTGAGTGTGTGTGTGTGAGTGTGTGTGCGTGAGTGTGTGTGTGTGTGTGTGTGTGTGTGTGTGAGTGTGTGTGAGTGTGTGTGTGTGTGTGTGTGTGAGAGAGTGTGTGTGTGTGTGTGTGTGTGTGAGTGTGTGTGAGTGTGTGTGTGTGAGTGTGTGTGTGTGAGTGTGTGTGAGTGTGTGTGTGTGAGTGTGTGTGAGTGTGTGTGTGTGTGTGGGATGGGGGAACGGAGAGACTGCTCAGGGAAAAACAGCTTTACAGAAAGCCATTAATTAGCGACTCAGACTCAGACTCCCTCACTCATTTAGGGGGGAGAGAGAGAGAGGGAGAGGGAAAGAAAGAGAGAAAGAGAGAGAAAGAGGGAGAAAGAGAGAGAGGGAGGGAGGGAGAAAGAGGGAGAAAGAGAGAGAGAGAGAGAGAGAGGGAAATCTGTTCTGGTGAAGGGGAGAGTAATCAGCTCCTTCCCGCTCTCGGGTTTCTCCGCTGTGCCGTTCCCAAATCCAATTTCTCCCGTGTCATCTCTGCGCGCCTTTTATTGCGCGGGACGCGGCGCTTGATTATCTCCCGCTCTCCGGAACTTTCCGCAGCGGCGCGCTGCAATGTATTAAATTAAATGAGGTGCCTGCCAAACGCGGGTCCCAGGCCACTGCCTCTTAGATAAACCCCCCTCACCCCCCCCCTCCGGTCTCCCCACACACTCCCCGTGTGAGTAATAAAGGGACCCCCCCTCCCGGCCCCCCCCAAACCTCCGCCCGGCTGCAGTGCTGCATTACAGCCCGGGCACTGCGATCCGGCCTCGCCCCAAACCTCAGGGTGACCAGACGCCGTAACCTCCGGCCTGCTGGGTCCCCCAGGGCCTCTTACACCGCACAACAACTGTCCCGCTTCACAGGCTGGAAAAGGGCTGGTCAAATCTCTACGACAAACAATGTGCTATTTTTGTGCAAAAATAAATAAATAAAGTCAGTCTCTCACTTTCTCTCTCTCTCTCTCTGTGATTCTCTCGTTCCCTCTTTCTACCCGTCTCTCTCTCTCACCGCCGTTCTCTCTCTTTCCTGTTCTTTCTCCACCCCCCCAACCCCATCCCAGCCCTTCTCTTCTCCTCTCTCCCTCTCTCTCTCTTTCTTTCACCCTCTCACTCTCTCTCTCTCTCTCTCTCTCCCTCTGTGTTTCGCTCCCTCGTTCTCAGCCGCTGCAGCTGAAAATGAGTTGAACTGCTTCTCCGGGCCGCCTACACAAACAGCAGTCACTGTAAATAAGGAGAAAAGGGAAGAAGAGGGGAAAAAAAAAACCTGCAAGAAAACAGAAGTAGTTCTCGTGGCGTGAAATAAGAGTCAGAGACTGCCAGGGCTGGTGCTCAGTCTCCATTAGCCCCCACCCCCCCCCATCCCTCCCCATCCCTCCTGAATCTTTGTGCTGCTTCTGAAGCTCGCGTGGGGGGGGGGGGGGCTTCAGCACCTTATCTTAAACAGGCAGGCGAGACGAGGGTTTTAAACTGAGAGGGAGGGAGGGTACGTGATAAATCATAGATGAACCGGGCTGTTAACACAGTCCCACCATTCAAGCGCACAAATACTGCCCGGTGTCAACGCCCCTCCCTCATGCAATATTGATGCAATGCATAATTACACCACTGCGCAAGAGAGCCCTGCACTGTGTGTGTGTGTGTGTGTGTCAGTGTGTGTGTGTGTGTGTGTGTGTCAGTGTGAGTGTGTGTGTGTGTGTCAGTGTGAGTGTGTATCTGTAGGTCAGTGAAGCGTGTGTGTGTGTGTGTGTGTGTGTGTGTGTGTGTGTGAGTCTGTTTGTGTGTGTGTGTGTGTGTCAGTGTGTGTGTGTGTGTCAGTGTGAGTGTGTATCTGTAGGTCAGTGAAGCGTGTGTGTGTGTGTGTGTGTGTGTCAGCGTGTGTGTGTGTGTGTGTGTGTGTGTGTGTCAGCGTGTGTGTGTGTGTGTGTGAGTCTGTTTGTGTGTGTGTGTGTGTGTGTCAGTGTGTGTGTGTGTGTCAGTGTGAGTGTGTATCTGTAGGTCAGTGAAGCGTGTGTGTGTGCATGCTTGTTCATACAGAGTCTGTGAATAGGCCAAGTGTGTGCTCATGTTTTAAGCGCCTGTGTTAGTGCATTCTGCGTATGAACTTGAGTTTGAGGATATGAGGTTCAGTAGTCGCTCTGTCCATCGTACGTGCCTGCACATGTGTTTGTGTGTCTGGGGGTATAATTGGATTATAGTCTGTATAGAGTAAGCGAGTATGCATTTATATAAACCCAAAGAATATCAGCTCACGTTGTTCTGCGTGTATGCGTGCATGTGTGTGTGTCTGTGTGTGCGTGCGTGTGTGTATAGGTCAGTGGTGTGTGTGTGTGTGTGTGTATGTGTAGGTCAGTGAAGTGTGTGTGTGTGTGTGTGTGTGTGTGTGGATGTATAGGTCAGTGAAGTGTGTGTGTGTGTATAGGTCAGTGAAATGTATGTGTGTGTGTGTGTGTGTGTGTGTATGTGTGTGTGTGTGTGTATAGGTCAGTGAAATGTATGTGTATGTGTGTGTGTGTATGTGTGGATGTATAGGTCAGTGAAGTGTGTGTGTGTGTATAGGTCAGTGAAATGTATGTGTGTGTGTGTGTGTATAGGTCAGTGAAATGTGTGTGTGTGTGTGTGTGTGTGTGTGTGTGCGCAGCAGGGGGGTATGT
>NC_083765.1:4521319-4523819 GCF_963514075.1 Conger conger
AAAGACTTACTTATTACTTCTATCCATTTCTTGAAGTTTGCTGTGATCAGCGATGATGGCATTTAGATTAACCCCCCCCCCCCCCCCCACACCCCCCCATTTTGCACCCCACCCTACCGGTGTGTGTTGGGGATATGGGGGGCACAAAATCCCCTGCAGGAGAGACCCCCCCCCTGGGGAGGGGAAAGCACCTGAGGGATTTAGATATGGGTGGTGTTTCGGGTGTGGGGGGGGGGAGGTGCTGACAGAAGAGGTGACACTAACCCCGCCCTCGATCCCCCCCGTCCCAATCCTGCAGAGCTCAGTAAACATGGGCCGGATTCGGGGGGGGGGGGGGGGTATAGGAGGAGAGGAACGAGGCAGTTATGCTGTATCTATCGCTGGCAATTCACATTCACAGTCCTTCCATTCCAGATCTCATCAGCCGTCTGATTGGAAGAGTGCACCACGCCGACTTCATCACGACCCAATCACGCACTCCCTCGCTCTTTCTCTCTCTCTCTCTCTCTCTCACTCTGTGTCTCTCTCTATCTGTCTCTCTGTCTCTCCCCCCCTCTCTCTGTCTGTCTCTATCCGCCTCTTTCGTACACAAACACAAGTACACACGCGCACGGAATACACACGTACACAAATGCATACGCACGTACAAAACTGAAAGCGGGACCAGTGTTGAGCACTCACACATCACCTTCAGCAGGGCCATTTTACAAGAGTGTGTGTGTGTGTGTGTGTGTCTGTGTGGGTGAATGTGTATGTGTGTGTATGTGTGAGTGTGAGTGTGAGTATGTGAGTGTGAGTATGTGAGGGTGTGTGTGTGTGTGTGTATGTGTGTGAGTGTGTGTATGTGTGTGAGTGTGTGTATGTGTGTGTGTGTGTGTATGTGTGTGTGTGTGTATGTGAGTGTGAGTGTGTATGTGTGTGTGTGTGTATGTGTGTGAGTGTGTGTGTGTGTGTGAGTGTGTGTGTGTGTGTGTGTGTGTGTGTGTGTGAGTGAGCAGTTCTGATCCCTGTCCGTCTCTCTCCTGCAGAACACTGAAACAGATGAAAGCAGCCCTTAAATGCGGGGCGCGGCCATTTTAAGGCAATCCCCAGGTTTCAAAGCAATTTTTTTGCCACTCATAACAATTTCCTCCTCTTCGGTCCGGGAGACAGTCCCACAGGGAACAGCCCCAGCGGAGCGTGACGTTAACAGCCCCTCTGCCGAACACCGCACCAGCGATTACCTGCACATTTACCTGAAAACACCGTCCCTCCCGCCCCTTCTTCCCAGAATGCCTTTCAACTCCATACCTAACGCTTCAACTGTTGGGCGCTCACTGTGCTGAATCTGAAGAGCACCCCCCTCCCCCCCCCGAAACCTTTACTTTTAAACCGCAGGCTGTTCACCCAAGAACAAAGGAAAGCAGGTGTCAAGCGTTTGCCGTGTCGAGCGGGATTTCAATCGCTCACCTGGCTCTGATAAGGGGTAAATAACGGAGAGGAAAAACCCACAGCCGCCGCACTCCCGCTGTAATTTGCGCCGGCTTATTTGCACAGACCTATCACTCAGGAAGACGGAGGCAGGGAAACACACCGGCAGGCAAGCGAGGCAAAAAAACAAAACATACATCAGCCGCAACAAGTTCCGTCTCATATTCAGACTTAAAATCAAAATACAGACAATGGGGCGAAACTGTTTTGACTCATTTCGACTGCTACTGGTGTAAGTAAACGTCACTCGTCGAGCAAACGGTAACAGAAAAGCAAGCCAATTTGTTCTTGGAAGAAAAGAAGCAGGATCGTAAGTCTCCCTCCGAGACTGAAACGATCGAGACGTGCAGGTTCTGGCGGAAGGAGAGTCGCTGCGTCACGGAAACCAGCGCGATGACCTCGGCCGTGACTCACCTGCTGACGGTCCCCACTTCAGGACTCCAGCCGACCTGATTCACGAGCGTGGCCGATTTATTCACTTTTAACAACGCTTTACATTCGCTTCCAGAACGTCAGAATATCAACATACCTCTCCGACCGTAAGATCCGTCAAATCAATTTCTTTTGCAAGAAGGCTTATTTTTAGCCTCCGTTTCTTCTCCAGGAGCGGGCTGAAACATTCGACTCCGACCTCCTTTTTTCCGACTTTACTCATTTCCTCATAACATCAGCATAGAAATAGAGTGCCATCTCTACAGAGGCTGTATCTGTCTAAGCAAAATGCCCTTTTTACATCACAGGGGAGCATCGTCTGATGAAACAGATCCACAGTAAAACTACAAGATACTTGAATCAGACATAGTAAGGCTTAAATACAGTTTTCAGTACTCTGACCCAGAAGAGGGGGGGGGGGCTTTACCAAAACAGAAAGACAGGAAGCTGGTCAGAAAATGACCCATACGCCTCCCTCTGCACTGCAGAACACAAACAGCTCAGCTCAAGCTAAAACTGAGACAGGCCACAGCCATGAACGTGTGTGCTGTGAGATTAAACTCACACCTTCACAACTTAAGCAACAACCTATTCTTGT
>NC_083765.1:4531319-4541319 GCF_963514075.1 Conger conger
AGGGTAGCCTACATTTCAGCCAGTATTGACTGGACTTGAGAACAGGGTAGCCTACAGTTCAGCCAGTATTGACTGGACTTGAGAACAGGGTAGCCTACAGTTCAGCCAGTATTGACTGGACTTGAGAACAGGGTAGCTTACAGTTCAGCCAGTACTGACTGGACTTGAGAACAGGGTGGCCTACATTACAGCCAGTATTGACTGGACTTGAGAACAGGGTAGCCTACAGTTCAGCCAGTATTGACTGGACTTGAGAACAGGGTAGCTTCCAGTTCAGCCAGTATTGACTGGACTTGAGAACAGGGTAGCCTACAGTACAGCCAGTATTGACTGGACTGAGAACAGGGTAGCTTCCAGTTCAGCCAGTATTGACTGGACTTGAGAACAGGGTAGCCTACAGTTCAGCCAGTATTGACTGGACTTGAGAACAGGGTAGCTTCCAGTTCAGCCAGTATTGACTGGACTTGAGAACAGGGTAGCCTACAGTTCAGCCAGTATTGACTGGACTTGAGAACAGGGTAGCCTACAGTTCAGCCACTATTGACTGGACTTGAGAACAGGGTAGCCTACAGTTCAGCCACTATTGACTGGACTTGAGAACAGGGTAGCCTACAGTTCAGCCAGTATTGACTGGACTTGAGAACAGGGTAGCTTCCAGTTCAGCCAGTATTGACTGGACTTGAGAACAGGGTAGCCTACAGTACAGCCAGTATTGACTGGACTTGAGAACAGGGTAGCTTCCAGTTCAGCCAGTATTGACTGGACTTGAGAACAGGGTAGCCTACAGTTCAGCCAGTATTGACTGGACTTGAGAACAGGGTAGCCTACAGTTCAGCCAGTATTGACTGGACTTGAGAACAGGGTAGCCTACAGTTCAGCCAGTATTGACCGGGGCCTGGGGGCTTGTGCTTCAAGCCCCAGTTTGGCCTCAATAAGATCAGTGCAGCTGTTGGGCCTTAACACATCGCTTAGTCTAATCAACTGTAAGTTGCTTTGGAAAAATCAGCTATATTACTGTACTGCAGGGGTCACCAACCCTGTTCTTGGAGATCTACTGTCCTGTTGGTTCTCACTCCAGTCTTAGCAAAGCACACCTCATTTTGGGTTGCAATGAAAACCTACAGCACGGTATATCTCCAGGAACAGGCTTCGTGACCCACTGCTGTAATGCAATGAACAGGGCACTGCCGTACTGTAAGTGTCCCAGCAGATACAGGTGCAGTACCACTCCCTACCTGCAGGGTGAGCTCTTTGACGCGGCTCTCCAGGAGGTGCAGCTCCTGCAGCTGGCTCAGCTTGTCCTGGTCCTTCAGGGACATCTCCTGGTGCAGCTCCGTGATGGTGTCCTGGAGCTCCTGGATCTGGGCCTCGCGCTCCTCCACCTGGGCCAGGGAGACCACCCACCGACCCGTCAAACACAAAACCCCTCCCCCAGAGCGGACCTCGGCATGGCCCCAGCGACCCGCCAGGGGCCGTCACAGGAGCTGATGTCATCCGCCCGGAGGCTGATCCCTGACCACTACTTCCCCTTCAGCGGAGGCCGAAACTCTGGGTGTCGCCACAATAAGATCCGCACAGCCGTTGGGGCCCTTGAGCAAGGCCCTTAACCCTCCATTGCTCCAGGGGAGGATTGTCTCCTGCTTATTCTAATCAACTGTACGTCGCTCTGGATAAGAGCGTCTGCCAACATGCCAATAATACAATATTATGTAAAGAGCCGGCCACTGAACAGATTAATTGCTACAGCACAGCCAGTCTTATTTCTGACTCCTTTCCACTGACCGCCATCGCTTTCCCTATAGAGCCAATTACATACAATATGAGACAACATGTAAAAAAAGAGGAAAGAGCTTATTATTCTGAAGCTATTACATGATAACTATATATAACTATATGAACAGAAGGTCTTTGTGAGCGCTCTCGATATGTCACTGAACACTGCGTTTGAAGAGCGTGAACATGTAAAGGTAGGTTTTTTTTTTTTATTACATACAAATGACTTCTGAAGTTGTTCTTACAAAAACAGGGCTAAAACAATTGGGGTAATTGAAGGCCAATAGTCAGGACCCTGGAGGCCTCACACAGAGAGGAAAGGCAGGGCGACAGGATCTGATCTGAGGGCAGCGCAAATCAATGCCCAGGTGTCAGAGACTTTGCCGGAAAGATCTGATAAGGCCGGCGTATCGATCCCGGATCACCTCAATCGCCAGCTAACCATACGTCTGGTGGGCGATGTTGAGATTCAAACAGATGGTGTGGGATAATAACAGACAGGGTGGGGTAATAACAGACGATGTGGGGTAATAACAGACAGGGTGGGGTAATAACAGACGGTGTAGGGTAATAACAGACAGTGTGGGGTAATAACAGACAGGGTGGGGTAATAACAGACAGGGTGGGGTAATAACAGACAAGGTGGGGTAATAACAGACAGGGTGGGGTAATAACAGACAGGGTGGGGTAATAACAGACGGTGAGGGGTAATAACAGACAGGGTGGGGTAATAGCAGACAGTGAGGGGTAATAACAGACAGGGTGGGGTAATAACAGACAGGGTGGGGTAAAAGCAGACAGGGTGGGGTAATAACAGACGGTGTAGGGTAATAGCAGACAGGGTGGGGTAATAACAGACGGTGAGGGGTAATAACAGACAGGGTGGGGTAATAGCAGACAGTGAGGGGTAATAACAGACAGGGTGGGGTAATAACAGACAGGGTGGGGTAAAAGCAGACAGGGTGGGGTAATAACAGACGGTGTAGGGTAATAGCAGACAGTGAGGGGTAATAACAGACAGGGTGGGGTAATAACAGACAGGGTGGGGTAATAACAGACAGGGTGGGGTAATAACAGACAGGGTGGGGTAATAACAGACAGGGTGGGGTAATAACAGACGGTGTGGGGTAATAACAGACAGGGTGGGGTAATAACAGACGGTGTGGGGTAATAACAGTGTGCAGGCTCTCCTGCTCGTAGACAGCAGAACATGTCCGGACCGCGACGTCACTCCCCGCTCGCTCAGTCCACGAAGAGCCCGCTCCGTTTACCGTGGTCTCACTCCGGCAGAGTGAACCCAGCCAGGAGGAAGGGCTGAGAGACTTCACTGTTTCTCCCTCATAGAGATTAATGAAATGTAATGTTGATAAAACGCGGGGTAGAATTATCAAGATATATTACGGCAATGTATTATCATGTCAGCGAGACGGAGGGGAGTTTTAAACATCAGCCCCCAACCCCAGGAGGAAGATCAGTCAGCTACAGTCGAGAATTTATTTTAGTTCATCACTAAACATGGAGTTGCATCCTGTCGAAACCTGAAATGCACTGTAATATTTCCTGACAAAAAAATAACATTTTCATTTTTTATATGATGCTCTAATATGCACGTATGAAACCAACGGGACTTCCTGGGTTGATTTCTAGACGGAGACTATTATCACCCTGGCGGACACTAACTACACTAGCGTGTGTACATCTGATAATATGGAGGCCGGGTTAAGAAGTTAACCTAACGGTTAAACTCCAATTTCAGGACCATCACTGCCCCCTTCAGAAAGGCATTTAACCTGGTTTGCTCCAGTCAAAATATCCAGCTGTACATAAACAGATGAAAATGTCAGTCACTTGTAGTTGTATTGTTGTTGTGTTGTATACAAGTTGTGTTACGAATGTCATCATAATACAAGTTGCTATCGTATTGTATTATGTACAAACATTGGTACAGTGCAAGATGGGAGCGTCTGCCAAATGGCAATAATGTAATTTAATACCGTAATGTATGTTGGATTAAACTGATCGTGCCACAAAAGCACAGATAACATGGCGCACATCCTAACACGATAATCTACTGCGCTGAAAAACAAAACTGCGTTTCAAACGCCGCTGGAGAATGGCCGACTACGTCCACGCGCGTGGGGACAGGAACAGGAACGAATCAAAGAGATAGCCTCGGTAGCCAAAGCTGAATGTTTCCCGTCTGTAATGTTTGGAGAGGGGTCGGAATTGACTGGTGCCTTTGACACAACCTGCCAGTACGGCACCGATCAATTTTCCGCGGCGTAACGAGCCACTTCATCGGGTCACTATTAGAGAAGAGGGTCAATAAAACACAAGTGTCCGTGTCACCAGACGGCAGGCTTTGAGAGGGTGTGCTCCGCGGAAGGGGCACTGTACTGCGTCCCCCTAAAGAAAGGAGACGTCCGTTTATCACAGACGAGACGCGAAACGTGCCGCAACTCACAAAAGAGACACCGATTGAGAAGACCGCTTCCGTTACAAAAAAAAACAAGAGCTGCGCGTTGTAAAATGAACGCGGAGTTTAATTAAGCCTAGTGACCCTATAAAGATGGAAAAATATGCCATGACCTGTAAATTAGCATCCTGGGTCGGTTTTTTTTTTGTTTGTTTGTATGTTTTTTTGGGGGGGGGGCTCCGTTTTAAATGTTAAAAATCCAAACGAAATAAGTACTGTTTCCCCTTTCACCTAATGATTATTTCAACAAGAGCCACAATCTAAAATCAGCTCGCGCCATTAGAACCAGCGCGTGTCACTTTGCACAAATGGATTTCAGTAACGACTGCTGATCTGGTCATGTTTCCATGAATTCTATACTCCTCAATCAGAATCGTCGGTGTTTAAAAATAACAATGACGGCCGACTGGCACATGTGTAAGTGAATATAACGCAAATGGGCACTGCACTGAATCATTTCGACACAGAAAACGTTTCCCGGTTCGACTTCGGCTTCCCGGACGGCCTCCCCATCTCCCCAAGGTGAAATGCACGGCGCGCCGACTGGAGTGCACTGCGAGGCTGCTGCAGCAACGGTGAGGGCGCTCTCGCACCACGTCACATAGTCGAGATCAGTGCCGCTGCTGCTTCTCCCGTTTCCGTGGTTATGCCGGGGTCGACACTACCAACGCGTCTCCCCGTACGCCACAAAACTTCGCACGCCAATATACGCCACATGAAATCGCTCTGTTCTCTCTCTCTCTCTCTCTCTCTCTCTCTCCCTCTCTCTCTCTCGCTCTTTCTTTCTTGAAGTGCCTCAACTTGCAACCCCCCGGCCACGGAAGAAAGTGAGATGTCACAGCCGCGCGCATTCTTCTTGGATATGCACTTCACTTACAGTCACCTCCCAGTGCATTTATCTGTCGCCTTTGCCCCCGCCACCATTTAACTTTAACTCGACTCCTCTTCCACACAACTGAGAAGGCTCGCCCGCATTACCGGGGAGGTCCTGGGGAAGCACTCTCGGTTCACGGGTCACCGCGTCCACGCCAGTGACAAGGCAGGCGGCAGTTATTTAAGAGTGTACGTCGTCGAGAAATGAAAAGCGACCGTTATAGAATACCGGAGACCGTATAGCACACTAACAGCATTCAAGCTTATAGTGAAAGGATGCCCAGGAGAAAAAAATAGTATACTTTCATTCGCACTGCCATTTTATCTTGTGAATGGAGAGCACAATATCGTTCCACACTGGTACGGTGGTCGCCGCAGGCTCGCTGTTTCTCGTGATAAACATAATGCAAGCTTAAGAATGTAATCATCACTGAAACTGGCGCAATAAACGCGAGAAGGCGAGAGCTTTTTACTGGAGAAAAATAATGACATGCCCAAATCCCCAAATCGACACACAGTCATTTCAAAAGACAAGGATAAAAAGCTAGCTGAGGGCGATTTTTAGCTATATGCTGATTGAAAAGAAAGTCATTTCCCTATTCCGATAGACTAAAATAATTATATTAATCCACAAGGCCATTGTGATTAGTAGTTTCAATTTACTGCAGCCGAGCAATTTTCTTGAGAAACAGACGCTTTAACGCAGGAATATAGGCTAATTAAAGGATGGGAGTTGCCGAAACACATTTACAGTCAATTGTGTGATCGTCTTCATTGTAACCTGCTCGCACTATAAAGTGTCTCGGCACTGTCGCAATTTGAATTCGCAGCACCGAATTGATGTTGGAAAAAACCTGCCACCGGCACTGCAGCTCTCTCTCTTTTTTTTTTTTTTATACACATCGTTGCTTTTGTCAGCTATTTAATGACGTAGCCAGGGCGAATTGAAACGGCATTCATTCACAGATGATCCGAATCCCATCTCCCCGGCCCTCGCTTCCCGGAGGCACGCGGGCTCGCGGATTCACGAGGCACCCCCTACTTCATCAGCACGACGCTGTCACACGCTGTCTGCGCCGCGCAGGGCGGTTGCTAGGATTTCTATTTTTTAATGACCTGGATTCCAATTACGTCGTAAATATAAAATACTCCACCGCACTTCGAGTGCCGCGGCACCAGCCCATCTTACAGAATGCCCAGCATGCGAATTTCGTACGCACACAGAAATATAACTAAACCTTCCTCTGCCGGATGCCAAAAGTGCAATATTCTTCATGTAGCCCAGAAAAAAAAAAAAACCCCACAGTGTTTATGCTCTCTGGTTTATTTCACCGCCGGATTTTAACAAATAAAGTGAGCAAATAATGCCGCAAGAGAAAACGCGATATAGGCTGAAATTCAGCCCAATGGAGGCTGAAATCGCGTCGTGGGACGCGACATGGACAGCTCACTTTAAATGATAAAAAAAGAAGCTGTTTTCCCAGACGTCATAAGCACATCACAAGACGCTGAACGAACGGCAGCGGACACGCAGGACGCACATCCTGTCTTCGGGGGTCAGCCTGCTTATTAATTATATATACCTGCAAATTACCAGCCGTCTGAATACCGCTCATATTCTCCCTCTCAGCGTTTCCTCGCGGCTTACTCCATACGAGCGCATGCAGATCTGTTTGAACGGCTATTGCGCATAGCTATTAAGTATGCCCGAATGTTAATTGCAAGTCTCTTAAGTCTAGCAGACAGTTACGCATTGGGATGTTTCGCAAATGTATGTTGACGTGTTTGATCTACGTCGTTTCACAGAATGGCATCGCCACTCCACACAAGAACTATTCCCTCGCATTGTCGAGACAAAGATGAAACCGTCCACAAAACAATACGTCACCAGCACAGACACAAGTTATTAGGAAGCGTCACATCATCCCCCCCGAAACTGTTGCGTTATCTACACAGCACCAGAGCGGCTCAGATCTTCAGAGGCTCAGATCGCGTTATTAGCATGCTAATTGCGATCTCGTTCGGTGGAAATGAAAACAGGCGGATAGTTGCTTTGTCCTGTCCTGACCAGAAAGAGTGCTCTTTTTCCGGGATGGGGTTGTGTGGAAAGGGGGGGGGGGGGGGGGGCGCTTTTTGTACAGAATTGTATTAACATCCACGCCTTCACGCCTTCAACAAGGTAACCGTCCATAGGAAGCCTTGGCGGATCAAAGAGCGCAGCTGCAGCTCAACCGTGAGCAATCAAGGCCAGTTACCCGGGCCGCTCAATTACGGCATCATTCACCGGAGGCGCACTTCAAAGTTGGCTTTCCTCCCCTCGCCTCCCGCTCTCCTCCGACCATATCGCCCCTCCTGAACAGCCTGCGCGCGATTTCAAATTGTGCCCAATGCGGAACAAAACAAACCAAAAAAAGAAAAAAAAAACCATCCGGCTCTTCAAGGGAAATTGTAGGGCAGGCGGTCCTTCAAAGAGGCAGAGGCACTTGTTGGTCAGGATTCAGGAACATAGTTATTTTTTAAATGGTTATTGGCTATTAGTTATTGTAATTAGGCTATACTGGACATTATATCTTGGTCAAATACAAATGAATCCGGTTCCAAGAACCGGAGTCAAGCACTGGCAACACTGGGCCTGAAATGTACATTACATTACGTAGCGACGTGCAGTTGATTAAACTAAGCAGGACAAAGACTAAACAACCCCCCCCCCCTGGAGCAATGCAGGGTTAAGAGCCTTGCTCAAGGGCCCAACGGCTGTGCGGATCGTATTGTCAAGCCTGCTCAGACGCGCTACGCCAGAAGGGACACCGCAACGACATCGCCGGGATCGCCTCTCTTCCACCACGGACAAATTCACCCTCGAGTAGGACCCCCGCAATTTTCATCAGCGAGGCGTCCTCCCGACGCCGGCCGGCGGTTAGTCAACGCGCGCGCGTTAGCGTCCTGGCAATAAGCGCTGCGGGGCACTGTTTTCCATCCGGCGGGACGTCAGGATGATAATGACTGCTTATTAAAAATTCTATTTGGAGGCCACATCAAAAGGCACTGACGCAGAGGACGGGTCTGCAGGAGGGAGGGGGGGGGCATCTGGGGGTGACGGGGGAGAGCTGATAGCACGTATCAAAGCTCTGTGTGTGTGTGTGTGTGTGAGATAGAGAGAGAGAGAGGGAGGTAGAGGGAGAGAGAGAGAAATTGGGACAGCTTGGTGGCAGAGAATAGAAAAATAAAATAAATGTGTACAATTTGCAAACCTGAATAAAGCACCGAGGTTTCAGCGCAAGTTGTTCATTACCCCCGCCGCCCGCCGCCACCCCGCCCCTCCCCAAAAATAAATAAAATTGCACAGCTTGCTTTTACTGAGCGGCCGTCTAATTTTAACCACCGAGGCCATTTAGAACACTGCAAACGAGAGAGGCTCCAGCGGAAAGGCACCGGGAGAGGAAACACAACGCCTGAAATAATGAAACAAAGCCGCCATTACCGCCCTCTGGCTGTGCGCACCTCACACCGCCATCAGCCGCGCGGGGGGGGTCTGGGGGGTCTGGGGGGTCTGGGGAACCGGGGCTGTTATTCCGACCGCCGTCCGGACCGGGAGCCACTCCAGAGCTCTCCCTGTGTTTAAAACCGCCCCGGCCCAGACGCCGACCCATTACAGCACCTCCCAGCCCGTTTGAGCCTGAGGGGGGGGGGCAGAGACGTTATATTCACAGCGGTCCAGGAGGCAGAAGCCGCACTGTGGAAGCGGGCGGGGCTGCGATGAGAGAACGCTCCCTGCGGTTCCACAGAAGAACCCGGTCTAGTTCCGGGGTTCTCCGTCTGGGAGCTTTCGCGCTCCACACCCACCGTGGACGGTTCCGCAAAGAACCAAAAAGGGTTCCTCTACGGAGACAGGCCAAAGAACACAGTGTGGCGTACAGTGTGTGGTAGACCTTTTTCTGAGTGTGTGGTTGAGCGCATATGTTAGAAAGTCACGTTTGACCCGTCTGGGTTCCACACGAGAAGAGTGTGTTTTACGGTTTGGTGTTTAATCAGGTCCCCTGTGTCTAAAATGACTTTTTATCTACAGATCTGAAACCATTCAGTGTGACAACGATACAGGGAGCAATCAGGGAGGGCGCACTTCTTCACGGCTCTGAATGTGATGAGAAAGTTCTTGACTGAACATGATGTAACAATCGGTTAAAACCGGTAAAAGGGAACCGAAAGCAAAATGGAGTCCTAGAGCACGTCTGAAAAGATGTGAAAGGATGGAAACGCTCCTCTTCCGAGCGTCATCAGACGGGCGCTGGGACGCCTCTTCCGCAGAGCGCGTCCCGGGACTGTCACGCTTCCCTCAGCTGCTTCCCATCACTGTAATCTCGTTAAAACGACGGGGATTTCAGCCACTTAATCATTCCCCGCCAAACAGAGCCCAGCGCCACAAAGAGACTTCCCTGACCCGCAAGAAGACGTAAATAAAAGCAGATTCTGGCGGCGTTTCGTTATCCGGTGCGTGACTCCAACCCCCCTTCTGCCCGAGCGGGGGGGGGCTTCTGCCATCGCAGCAAACTTTTAGGAAACGCATCAAATTTAAGTCTGTTCCCAAACCTACGGAGAGTCTGTTCACTGTGGAGTCTCATCGGGGCCTCTGCATTACATACCCTTTCAGGCGTGAGGTCACAGACATGTGATTAGAACACTGCTTAACTGGACATTCTAACGCTGATGTCACAATCGCCAGTGGGGATCGGAAGCAGTGGGGTTCTAGAACGCTGACTTCTAGAGATAATCGAGGAGATCGCGAAGGGGGCCAAATAGCCTTTCCCTTGCCCACTGCATGTGATCGGAATGTTCTTCACCGGACATTCTGACGCTGATGTCACAATCGCCACGGGAGAT
>NC_083765.1:4553819-4556319 GCF_963514075.1 Conger conger
AGTACACACACACACACACACACTGTACACATACACACACACACTGTACACACACACACACACACACTGTACACACAGAGTACACACACACACACACACTCACAGTACACATACACACACACACACACACACACACACACACACACACTCGCACACATGCTCTCTGTCAGCCACACACACAACAACGATGTCACAGGAGACAATCAAGTACTCAAAACCAAGATGGACGATAACAATGAAAATGGGCAACAAAAAAAAAGAAAAGCCTGAACTAACTAAGGAAAAAATAAAAAGTTCCAAGAGGGAGACTTTCTGGGCTGAAGAGCAACAAAGTGCAGACTTGCAGCCGGGAAGAGTGGAGTGGAAAACTCCACTCTCCTTTCACTTTCCCATTCTGCCGGCGGCGTTCCCGACCCACAAGCTCTCACTCCTCCTCCGCTCTCTCTTTCTCTCCCCTGCGTCTCTCCGCCTCTCCCTCCATCATCCTCCTCTCCTCTCCTCTCTCTCTCGAGCGAGACGGCACCGTCCCTGCTCACCGAGAGAACAGGGAAACGGGCACCTGTTCAGCGCGGGGTGAAAACATCGCCCGAAACATCGCCCGAAACATCGCCCGAACAACGCCCGAACTGGGGGGCCACAACCCCCCCCCGCACAAAACAGTGGGGCAACCAGGGGCTAAATCAATCACAACACAAAACAAGTTCCTCACACCCAAACTCCCAGGCACTTGTTTTGTGTTGTGATTGATTTAGCCCCTCGCTTGTTTTAGAATATTAGCCCACCGTTCCTCTTTGGAGACCGGTGTGTCGTACCAGCCCCCCCCTGGTCTGGAAAAGTTTTTCCCACACACAGACTCTCTGGCACAAACACAGTTTTCCACACACAGACTCTCTCTGGCACAGACACAGTTTCCCACACACAGACTCTCTGGCAGAGACACAGTTTCCCACACACAGACCCTCTCTGGCAGAGACAGTTTTCCACACACACAGACGCTGTCTGGCACAGACACAGTTTCCCACACACAGACGCTCTCTGGCAGAGACACAGTTTCCCACACACAGACGCTGTCTGGCAGAGACACAGCGAGCTGCTTTTCAGCGTACGCGTGCGTGCGCGTGTTGTCTCTGCCAGTCTGTGTGAGACAGGGAGTGAGAGATAGAGGGAGATAAAGGGAGAGAGGGAGAGAGAGAGAGAGAAACACTACCCCCTTTGTAAGTTATGGGAACACTTTGAGACAGATGCGGGCGCTCATAAATTATACGCTTCATTTGCATATTCCTGGCATAAGACATTATGCAAATGGAGCCGGATTTGCATAATGGATTCCTCTTGTTGCCTTGGTTGCTTCGTGGCTCTTTTTATTTAATAATGGGGGGGAAAGAGGGGGAAAAACAAAGGGAGGACAGAGGAGAGGACTCGTATGGGAGACCCGCGGAGAGATGGAGAGGTGGAGAGAGAGAGAGAGAGAGATGGAGAGAGAGAGGTCGGAGTAATCGGGAGGAAACAAATTTATTCTAATTCTAATTAGAAACTTCCACAAAAAAATAGAAATAACGAGACAGAGAGAGTGTGAGAGAAAGAGGGAGAGAGAGAGAGAGAGAGAGAGGGATAATAGCGACAGAGGGAAGGCAGCACGGGAGAGGTAACGTTAGCGAAGTTAGCGGGTACAGGGGTGGGTATCAGTGCTGCAGGTGTGGGGGGGGGTAGGGTACTGACACACGCCCGTCTCCCTTAACGAACCTGAGCCTCTTCATCAGCAAGCGCAGGCTAATTAACCACCGCGCCGGGGGGGGGGGGGGGGTTTTTAAATAATTAAAACCCGTCTGCCTCACGCACTTACCCTCGTCAGCTCGTGCCGATTTCATTATTTCTTTAAATGAAAGAAGAACGCAGCGTGGCAGAGGTAATTACTTAATCAAAAAACGACAGTCGCCGCTAATTTAGGCTAAATCACGGGATGCGCCCCGTCGACGAGGGATGAAACGGACACGAACCACGCCGTTAATAACCGCCCGGAACGATGCGGCATCGTTTTGTGTACGTCAACACCCGGGCGCGTACAGAGACACGGTCACGAGGGCGACATGACGCCGCGCTCCAACTTCCAATCCAGCCCCGCTCCCCCGAACTCGCACCCCGACCGTCTCACAACTTCCTCCGAGAAGGAAGGACCGAGAAACGCAGAAGGGGGGGGGGGGCTTCGCGTCTGAAAAGACTGAACAGCCCACGGAGGAGACGCGCGCGAGGGTGTGCGCAGTTTACAGAAGGAGAGAGAGAGAGAGAGAGAGAGAGAGAGAGAGGGAGAGGGAGGGAGGGTGAAAGAGGGAGGAGAAGGATGGAGAGAGAGAGAGAGAGAGAGAGAGAGAGAGAAAGGGGAGGGTGTTTGGTGAGTGGGTTTGCGGGAGGACTTTGATTATTTATAACAAAATGCCTGAGCCACATCCAGGGCTCAGGACGCGAGCACGTCAAGGCAGACGCGGGCAGTGAGTCCCGCGCG
>NC_083765.1:4561319-4573819 GCF_963514075.1 Conger conger
GCTTTTTTTTTTTTTTTTTTTGAAGTCATTTCACAGACTCTTCTTTTCAGAACTTTCTTGTCTTTCTTCCGGTGGAACAAAGTGAGCGGACAGAAGAGGGGAAGGCGGGTCGGTGGCGGCGGTAACGCAGGCGGGCGCGGGCGCGGAGAGGTACCAGCTGGCGCGGGCGGGTGCTGTTCGTCTCCCGCTTGGCGGGGCGGTGTTGGCGGGGCGCGTTGGCGGGCGATGCCGGGTCTGGGTGCCGGGGCGACCGTGGGAACGATCCGGGAGGGAGGGGGGCACACCGTGGCAGATTCTCGCCTTTATTTCCCAGAGAAAACGATTAACAAATCCACCACCCCCCTGTCCCGTCCCGTCCCTAAAAAAACACCCTCTTTGTAATTGAAGCGCAAATTAACACGCTCGCCGGAGCTCCGATTGGCTGCATGAAATCAGCGCAGGCGATGGGTCCATTGTTTCCGGCCGTGGGGCTGCCCAATCTCCGTCTGGTCCCCCTTTTGTTCTGGAGACACGGGGGGGCCCCCCCAGACACCAACGCATGCCCCCAATATTAATTGAGGGGGTACAGACAGCGCACTGTAAAGCCGGCTGAACGTCCCGTAGAGATGGAGCGGTCCCCCCCCCCCCCCCCCTCGCCCCCCCAAAGCCAGTCTACAACGCGGAACAAAAGAGGGCTTCCAAACATCCACACGCCGTCCTCCTCAAACCACACCGTCAGACGCTCAAACCACCGCAAACTCAAGGTAGCGATAATAAGCCTTTGTTTACAACAAAAAAATGTCTAAATATAAATATATTATTTTTTTGTGTCGATCTTGGAAACGTTGGCGGTTTCGCGCAGAAAGACGCAGGCTTATCCCGTCGCTGATGCCCGAAATTCGCCATCTGCCCCCCCGCGCTCCTCCGTCTCGCCCCCCCCCCCCTCGCGCTGTCTGCTAATGAACCCCCCGGGGGGGGGGGGCGCTGATGGGAATATTCAAATGAAACGAGCTTCGCTCCGCGCCGCGCCGCGTGCAATTAGCCGTGTTTACCGCTAATCGCCGTGGCGATGGGGCTCGCGCGGGGGGGGGTGGGTTAGCGATGGCGTGTGCGTGCCCGCGCAGTCCGGCTCATGCAGATGTCGCTGCGGTGCTTCTGAGCGCTCCTGACGAGGGGCGGGCGGGGGGGGGGGCGGGGTAACGAGGACGTCAGGACGTCGCACGCCGCGGTGGGGGGGAGGTTTAACCGGAGAGACGCCGTACGTGGGAATGTTGACACAGATGATTTTCATTCAGATGCAGAGCAGGAGCGAGGCCGGCGCGCGTGTCACACGCCATGCAGATCAGCACATTAATATGCGCAAGAAGTCCCGGCTCAGAGCCGCCTCGCCGGGCTGCGCGCCCGCGTATCACTACGCCCCCCGACTGGCTGTCGCATTCACGCCTAACGCCAAACATGGCACAACTCTCACACACCCTCCCTAACCCCTCTCTCTCTCTCTCTCTCTCTCTCTCTCTCCTCCATCCATCTCCCCAACATTTAAAAAGACATACGTCTATTTAGATTTTCTCCCGTGGTATATACTGAAAGGACCAGGAAATGTGTCCAAGGCGGAGAGGACAGGGCCTTCCTGGGTTACGGCCGTGCCTGTGCCCAAACGGACAGGTCTACCACTGGACTACAGCAGGAAGCAACAGCCACTCTGAAGTCCAAGGGTCAGAGTAGTTCACTGATGCATGAACTCCCACAGAGCAAGAGTCAATAAGTGCCTGCATCGGGACCACCTGACTGGCTGGCTGTACGAGGAGAAAAACGCTGATGTCATCACTAGCAGAACCTACAAGTCATAACAATAACAATAACAATAACAATGCATTGCATTTACAGAGTGCTTTTCACGCTTTACAGAAAGAGTGACACGATAATTAAAATATAATTAAATGGCAAAAAAACTAACAAAAAAGAATAGAATAATAATAAAAAAAGACGTTAAATCAAACATTACAAGCCGTTTTAAAAAGGTGAGTTTTGAGGGATTTTTTGACCACGGACAGAGAGGAAGAGTCACAGACGGACTTTAAAAATAACTGACAAAATGAGGTCACTGGCAGCAGGCTGAGTCAGCAACATCAAGCGCTGCTTATTGACAGAGGGACCTGCGGTCGCATGCGGGAACCCAAACTCTGCCCAGGAGCGGGGCACACCGATTGGCTCAATGCCTCAGAGCAAAGTCCAGCACGGAGCCAGAGCCCCTGTACGGCGGGGGTTTGTGTGTGGGGGCAGCAATGCATTCTGGGATGATGTATGTAGCGGGCGACCGGAACTGGACTGGATCATGCTGGTCAGGGCCACATACGATACGGGGGTTTGTCTCACTTTCTCATCTCGTTCCGTCTTCGCAATCTTCGGAAAGTCTCACTCTACAGGACCTCCTCCTTTGGCGACTTTTGAAAAGTCAAGACAGTTCAGACATCAAACAAAACCAAAAAGTGAAAGTAAAAAAAAAAACAAAGAATCAAACTGCAGTAATTCTCCCCATGTTATTAGGTCATTGACGCATTGGTGTTGGTTGTATTTTTATGTATTTATGTATTTATGTATTTGGCTCGGGTCTCTGGACGTTAACCGAAAATAACCCGCCGCTGCATCGCCGAATCGCGTTTCCCTGAGCAGTGCGGTGAGCACACCGCTGAGGCTCATGGGAAAATAACCGACAATACTCCACACGACCGCGCTCCGAAAGCAGAACGCACTTCTTTAATATCACACACTGATCTTAGCACACTGAGGCGGCACACGGCCCAGTCCTCAACCTTTCTTCACGTGGGTCAGCGCTGGTCTACACCCAAAGAGCTGAAGGGATGGTGGCTTTGTGTGAGTTTTAGAGGCTGTAAGGAACTGTCATGAACGCTTATGTTTTATGTTCTATGCTAAAGCTATGGTTGGTGGCCATTGTGTACCTTTAGCAAGGACAACGATACAAAACACGAGTATTATACTGCGATCCAAAAAGAGTTGTGATCAACGAACAGCACTGCTGTTGAAAAAAACACAAAAAACTGTCGGTAACATTATAAACAGCTTTTACTCTAAGGACTCCCGCATAACAAGAGATAAGGTGTTTGCACCAGTGAGTGGATCAGATGCTGATCATCAGTAGATCAATACAGACTGATCATCAGTAGATCAATACAGACTTTGGTCCTGGTGTGTATCCATTCGGGCTTCAGAAAGTGTTCCTCAGACCTGAAACGACCTCAGAATCCCCCCGTATGCAGTGGATATAGGCTTGAACCGGAATGAACAGGAACTAGAACATGAACAGAAATGTTCCTCGTAGCCTTTCCTGGTGTGGTGAACGCAGAGGTGTGAAGCCCAGGTACAGTCGCAGGTACAGGTATTTTGTCCCAATCATTTGCTAATTATGCTAAAAAAAAATTGTTATTTAGCTGACACTTTTATCCAAAGCAACTGACAGTTGATTAGACCAAGCAGGGGACCATCCCCCCCAAGTCCCTTGCTCAAGGGCCCGACAGCTGCATGGATCTTATCGTGGCTACACCGGGGCTTGAACCACCGACCTTCTGGGTCCCAGGCACGCACCTGAGCCACATGCTGTCCAGTTCTTAGCACAAATCTTCAGCCAGGAGGTAGAACCGGGGTGTTTTTCCAGACCAGGCTTGGTATGGTGTTAGATTCTATTTAGCTTGCGGGACAAACTAGGCAGTAGGTACACTCAGGGGCAGGAAAAGGCGAGCACTGCTGGGCTGAAGGGCCTGTTCTCGCCGTTACCTCATGTTATGTTATGTAACTAAAGTGCGGAACAAACACAGGGCAGGACTTTCTGACCCGGGACGTTCCCCTCCTGGGAGAGGCAGTGTGCCGACCGGGAGCTCTCTCTGCCACACCGCTCCTCAGACGCGGCCTCATCCGGGACGCCGGCCCTTTAAGGCGCCGGAGGCCCGGGGCCCGCAGATTAATTGCTTCCCGGTAAATTCCACCGGATTGGTATTAATACGCCTGTCGCCAGGCAACCGCGCTCTCGAAAGGCCCGTTATGACTAAACTTGTCGTGAAGGTCAACCGCCAATCGCCGGCGGCGCGGCGTGAGAAACAGGCGTTTTTAAGCGCGGGACGGGGACCGCGTCAGCCTCAGCGGGCAGCGGCCCGCGGAGCGAGAGGAGGAGGAAGGCGGAGGGTGAGAGCTCGTCGTCCGGTTTGAAATTATAACAGCGGCAGCTGAACGTGTTATTATTTTCACAATTATTGAGCACCAGACAGCCTGTAGTGTGACTGTTTTCCGTCTTTGCCAGGCGTTTTCCTTCTGAGCCTCGCACAGAGCCAAAATGTCTGCCACGGCCACATCTCAAACTGAGCCGAAATGTCTGCCTTGGCCGCATCGCAAACAGAGCCGAAATGTCTGCCATGGCCACGTCGCAAACAGAGCCGAAATGTCTGCCATGGCCAAGTCGCAAACAGAGCCAAAATGTCTGCCATGGCCACATCGCAAACAGAGCCAAAATGTCTGCTATGGCCGCATCGCAAACAGAGCCAAAATGTCTGCCATGGCAACGTCGCAAACAGAGCCAAAATGTCTGCCGTGGCCACATCGCAAACTGAGCCAAAATGTCTGCCATGGCCACATCGCAAACAGAGCCAAAATGTCTGCCATGGCTTCTTCTTGTCAGCCGCCATTTTACAGATAGACGTAACCACCGGAACGCTCTGAGCTCGTAACGCTGACGAACAAAGTCAGAGCTAAGAATTTCCGGGTTCAAAGGAGGGCAGCACAACACAAAGTCAAAATGTCTGCCACAGCTATGTCTTGCACAGAGCCAAAATGTCCCCCCGTGTGTTACACACAGCCAAAACCTCCCCCACGGCTATGTCTTTCACAGAGCCAAAATGGCCCCCATGACGGTGGCTCGCACAGAGCCAAAATGGTTCTCCTGCGGGTGATAAGAAACTGCCTTTGTGCGACTTAATGAAGAAAACGACCCTCTGAATCAGTCGCTTTTGAAGAGGGGAGCGAAGTACTCTGTCAGGACTCCAAAAACACATTGCTCAAAATCAGATCGAGGCCGCCAATTTGGAGAGGAAAACAAAAACAAAAGAGAGGTCGTTCTGAGAAATGACTCAGGAAAACGACCTTTGTTGGCGAGCGGAAAATGTGCAGCGTCGGCTCTTCAGCCGCCTCAAGGCACGCCGGTTTAATTCCATCAGAGGAAACGTCTTCCAAGGTTTTTATTTTATTTTATTTTTTTATACCTACGTTCCTGGGGTTGGTGTTGGAAGCTCTGACTGACAGGAACGGCCAATTTAAACAGGGATTTCTGCCTCTGCAGCTGCCTCAGTCCCATCCCCACACGGCACTCTGGTGTGACTTTCACACCGCTAACAAGGGCCCACGCACACGCCAAATTAAAACAAGAGATGCGCCCAGTTCTCCTGATCGCTCCGGCTTCCAGGATAAATTTTCCACAAGGAAAACACGGGGATTACAGAACTATCTGTGAGCCGGAAAAGTCGTCCAGGGGGAAATGTGTATCGAATTAAATATTATTAAGTATTATTACAAACACTGCTGAGAGAGAGAGAGTGAGAGAGGGGGAGAGAGAGAGAGTGAGTGAGTGAGGGAGAGAGAGAGAGTGAGAGAGGGAGAGAGATGGAGAGAGGGAGAGGGAGAGAGAGGGAGGGAGAGGGAGAGAGTGAGAGGGAGAGGGAGAGAGAGAGAGAGTAAGAGAGAGAGAGAGAGAGAGAGAGAGAGAGAGGGTGGGAAAAAACGTAAACCACATTGCTGAGACCCTGCCTTCTCTTCCAGAGTGAGGGGTTCAGTCCCGCAGACGGGCGCAGACTCGGCCCCCAGGTGAGGGCACGGGGTCACATGAGCTCGATGCTTAACGCGCACGCGCGGATAGCACACAGGAATGCGCTCCGGATTAGCGCGACCGCCCGGCCGATGAGTGGTGCGATCCGACTCCACGCTGGTGATGGCGCTGCGGGGACTGGATGGCGCCAGGTTACCTGCGCGCACAACCTGTGTGGTAGAGCAGGGGCGTGCCTCAGGACACACAGCACAGCGACGGCGTACGGGCGCGCGTCCGGCTGAACGCCGGGCGGAGAGGACAACCGGTCGCCTCCTCCAGGGTACACACGTGGTAGCACGTTAGCACGTTAGCACCCCCCCCCCTCCCCCCCCCCCCCAGTCGTACTGACCTTGCTGGGGGAAAAGCCATGACTGCCGTTCTGCAGTTTCACCAGCTGGCCATCTTTCACATGCAGCCTTCTCTGAAGCTCCTGAGAAAAGAGGGGAATAAGAGGAAAAGAAATGTTAAAATGACATCTGAGACTCCCCCCCTCCCCCGGATTCTAACCGGATGGTGGAATGTATTTAACGTGTGCGTGTCCTGCATTTCGACAATCGCCATAGGAACCGAAACGTGGAGCGTCTGCGCAGTGCTGTCAGATCTGCCGTGTCACGGACGCTCTTGGCGTGTCCGAGAGAGGGGGTAACGGCCCATTACCCCTCCGTGCCCTGCTCAGGGAGCTGCCTGTGGGGAGCACGCCACGGTCTGAGGCAAAAGTGAAAATGCAGGCCTCCCTCCCACCCGGCTCTCTAATGCAGACACTGCGCTCAGGACAAACACCTCACAGAGCTCAGCTCAGGCCAAACACCTCACAGAGCCCAGCTCAGGGCTAACACAGGCTGCACTAACACAGGCTGCAGGACTCAACACTAACACAGGCTGCAGGACTCAACACTAACACAGGCTGCACTAACACAGGCTGCAGGACTCAACACTAACACAGGCTGCAGGACTCAACACTAACACAGGCTGCACTAACACAGGCTGCAGGACTCAACACTAACACAGGCTGCACTAACACAGGCTGCAGGACTCAACACTAACACAGGCTGCAGGACTCAACACTAACACAGGCTGCAGGACTCAACACTAACACAGGCTGCACTAACACAGGCTGCAGGACTCAACACTAACACAGGCTGCACTAACACAGGCTGCAGGACTCAACACTAACACAGGCGGCAGGACTCAACACTAACACAGGCGGCAGGACTCAACACTAACACAGGCTGCAGGACTCAACACTAACACAGGCTGCAGTATTCAATACTAACACAGGCTGCACTAACACAGGCTGCAGGACTCAACACTAACACAGGCTGCATCAGGAGTGTTAGCATTGGGCTAAAACGAATACCTGCCCTACACCGGCCATTTTTGGATAAGATTGGACCCCTCTGATCTAGAAGTTCCTGATGAGGAAGCAGGGGGATGAGTGAAGATGTTTACTTTGGGGGGTTTGGAGGGGAGGGGGGGGTGAACGGAGAGGGGGCAGGAAGTGAACGGAAGCAGAAGAAGAAGAAGAAACAGAGGGAACAGGGTGGAAGAGAGAGGACCAGGGAGCCAGCGATCCACCTCATTTCACTGCAGAAGTTTGGAACGCACGAAAAATAAAACCACAAAAACGCAGATGAAAAAAAAAAATTAAAACAGAGGCTAAAAGAGACGGATAAATAAAGAAACAATGACCCAAGCAGTAAACTATTAAAATGCACGGACAGGCGACCCCCCACGCACACCGTCTGAATTCCATCTCCCCCTCATTTCTCTGTGATGTGATTATAAGCACGGACGATAAATCAGCCGTGGCAGTGGACAGCCCACCTACCGCGCGCTAAAGCGCGAAAGATTCACTTTCCCGGGCGAAACCGCGCCGATCTGTTAATAGTACATAATAGCGTCCATTTCGCAACCGCTATTAAATCACACACCGCAACCCCCCCGGTGCACGCATTAAAACAAAAGCCCTTAATACACAATTCTTTTTTTTTTTATTATTATCATTCTTTATTTTATTTATTTATTTGTTTTGCCTCCAAAGCTCGGAGACCAAATTGGATTTTCTCAGCACTGTTTTCTAATTTGAAACATCCATCATTTATTATTAAAGAAAGGGGTGGGGAGGGGGGGCATGGAACAGGTCTGCCTACTACAGCAGCCCCACATACCACCCCCCCCCCCACGCCCCACTGGCCCGCCTCCTTTTGGGGCTTAAGAGAGACTGTGGAGGCAGGGAGGACGTTAAGCGTTTACACAGCAGCTGTAGCTCTTTCTGATAGGATCTACAGGGGGTGAAGGGTGGGTGAAACTTAGCCCACCCCACATCCAAAAAACACAATGGTAATGGTAAAGGACAGGACATTCTCCCGCACGGCGAGTGTGAGCAGGGAGGGGGGGTGTTGTGTCTGTGACGCCCCTTAATCCCGCGCTGGAGCGAGTGGGCCAATTAGAGCCACCTTTCTCATGCAAATGGAGCCGCTGACAGCCCCACAATCACCTCACCCAGCCACCTCACCCAGGCCCCTCACCCAGGGCCCTCACCCAGGCCCCAGCCACCTCACCCAGCCACCTCACCCAGCCCCCTCACCCAGCCCCCTCACCCAGCCACCTCACCCAGGGCCCCTCACCCAGGCCCCAGCCACCTCACCCAGCCACCTCACCCAGCCCCCTCACCCAGCCACCTCACCCAGGGCCCCTCACCCAGGCCCCAGCCACCTCACCCAGCCACCTCACCCAGGCCCCTCACCCAGCCACCTCACCCAGGCCCCAGCCACCTCACCCAGCCCCCTCACCCAGCCACCTCACCCAGCCACCTCACCCAGCCCCCTCACCCAGCCACCTCACCCAGCCCCCTCACCCAGCCACCTCACCCAGGCCCCAGCCACCTCACCCAGCCCCCTCACCCAGCCACCTCACCCAGGCCCCAGCCACCTCACCCAGCCCCCTCACGGGTACCGGGGGGGGGGGGTTAAAGGTTTTGGTTGTGGTCCACAGATTCAGACACGATCAGCACTGCTGCACCTGATCTGGACCACTGCAGCTCCTATCAGGACACGGCGCCCCTCTCGATGGTGTTTTTAGAGATGTATTTTGGGCGGGGGGGACCTAACCTCTGGTGGCAGTGACAGACACCCCCCCCCCCCCCCCCCCCCCAGAGCAATCACTCGGGGCAGACGGTGTAATTTTAATACATTAAGAAAACGAGCAGAAAAGGTGGAGACCCCTGGGATTTATTTCCTTTTCTTTCTTTTTTTCTTTTTTTCTCTTTTTTGGAGGAAATGAAGGCGTTTGACTTCTAGAGGTCAGAGAAATTACCGCTGTCAGAAATAATAGCACAGCAGAACAGGAGGATGGAGAGGGAGAGAGGGAGAGAGAGAGAGAGGGAGAGAGAGAGGAAAGGCCTTGTTGCAGACTGTGGCAGGAGGTGATGCTCTCGCTCTCTCCCTCTCCCTCTCTCTCCCCCCTTCCCTTCCCTTCCCTCTCTCTCCCTCTCTCTCCCTCCCTCCCCCTCTCCCCCCTCTCTTCTTTCCTTCCTTAAAAGGAGATGTGGGAGAGGGGTCTGGCCTCTCCGTGCCGCGCGGCAGAGCCATGAATAAACATGAGCCTGACGTTCATACATCAGGCACCGCGGAATTACCCAGCAGCCCCCAGGGCGACCGGGGCGGTTAATGTCGTCAGGAGGCGAGGGAAGATTGCGCTCCTAAAATGGCTCCCTCCTCATAACCGCTCTTCTGCGGTCGACGGGGTTCAGACCTCGTTCGCGTTCCCATAAAAACTCGTCTTTCAAATGTCTCTCACGGTGTGAATTTGATGTCATTTTTCTACACAGGTTCCTAACCGCAGCCCCAGGTAACATATTCAGTAAAAAAAAACTGGGCTGTAGTTGGTTGTAGTTCTGGGGTGGAAAATAAAATGTAAAAACCAGGTAGGAGTGGCTAAACGATCCTGTGAACGTGTTCCTATTCACAGTAAAGGTATGAGGGCAGACGGTCCCTAATCCACGGAAGAACTACGCACCTCAGTCGCAGCAGGGCGCCCCCGGTTACGCTAAAGACTGTTCTGGAGCGCGGCACGTCACTGCACAGCTTTGGGTCCTCTGCGTAACGCTCAGGCCCAAGTGCTGAGAAACAGTTATTAAAACACTATTACACAGTAATTAAGGAGTTATAAAGACTTTATAAACACACACACACACACACACACACTGCATGCGACTCTTCCCTTTGGCATCTCTGGCAGTCAGCTGGTCCCCAGGCCCACACACACACAGACACACGCACACACACGCACGCACACACGCGCACACACACGCACGCACACACGCGCACACACACACACACACACACACACCAGTGAGCCCTTGGTAAAGTGTTAATGTTGAGTCTCCGGTATTGCCGCTCCCGTGTGAGAGAGTGGCCTAGTTTCAGCTAGTTTACCTCAGTGTTTACCTCAGTAAAGGTCACGAGGGAGACGACCTCTCCGCTCTCTATAAACACCGAGTCTCACTTAAGCCCTGCACACAGGTGCAGCACACCGTCTAACAGCAACTAGACCGCCGTTTTAAATTAAATGTGTATGGCACTGTGTGGTTCATTATTAACCACAGAATGAAGCGTTCTACTCCCAGGTGCACAGGTGTACACTGATAAAGACCGCTCAGGTTTACCTCAGTAAACACACACAGGTGTTTACCTCAGTAAAGGCACACAGGTGTGTACCTCAGTAAATACACACAGGTGTTTACCTCAGTAAAGGCACACAGGTGTGTACCTCAGTAAAGGCACACAGGTGTGTACCTCAGTAAACACACACAGGTGTACAGGTGTTTACCTCAGTAAATACACACAGGTGTGTACCTCAGTAAAGGCACACAGGTGTTTACCTCAGTAAAGGCACACAGGTATGTACCTCAGTAAAGGCACACAGGTGTGTACCTCAGTAAACACACACAGGTGTACAGGTGTTTACCTCAGTAAATACACACAGGTGTGTACCTCAGTAAATACACACAGGTGTTTACCTCAGTAAAGGCACACAGGTGTGTACCTCAGTAAAGGCACACAGGTGTGTACCTCAGTAAACACACACAGGTGTACAGGTGTTTACCTCAGTAAACACACACAGGTGTTTACCTCAGTAAAGGCACACAGGTGTGTACCTCAGTAAAGGCACACAGGTGTGTACCTCAGTAAAGGCACACAGGTGTGTACCTCAGTAAACACACACAGGTGTAGTTGTTTACCTCAGTAAACACACACAGGTGTACAGGTGTTTACCTCAGTAAACACACACAGGTGTACAGGTGTTTACCTCAGTAAATACACACAGGTGTGTACCTCAGTAAATACACACAGGTGTGTACCTCAGTAAAGGCACACAGGTGTGTACCTCAGTAAACACACACAGGTGTAGTTGTTTACCTCAGTAAACACACACAGGTGTACAGGTGTTTACCTCAGTAAATACACACAGGTGTGTACCTCAGTAAAGGCACACAGGTGTGTACCTCAGTAAAGGCACACAGGTGTGTACCTCAGTAAAGGCACACAGGTGTGTACCTCAGGAAAGGCACACAGGTGTACAGGTTTACAGAAGGGCAGGCGAGGCAGCAGCTGAAGGAGACTCTGTAGAGGGACAGGGCGGATCTGGGAAAGCAGGCAGAAGGAAACGGAGCTCTGACATGGCCAGCTAATGGGGACCTCCTGTGGGCGGGACTTCCTGCAGTGGAATCCATGTTCTACACGGCTTAACAGCTTTGATGGCCAATGGCAGCCTGCTGGTGACAGTGATTGACAGGATGGCAGCCGGTGACCCCTACAGGGAGGACTGCTGGGCCTCAGCTGGAGCTCACCGCTGCTCAACCACCCTGAGAGCAGGATACACTCACACACACACACACACACACACACGCACACACACACACACAAATTCACACATACATACACATACACACACACACACACTCACACACACGCACACACGCACACACGCGCACACACGCACACACGCACACACGCGCACACACGCACACACGCACACACGCACACACGCACACATACACATACACACACACACACACACACACACACAACACACACACGGCTGTGCGGATATTATTGTGGCTACACCGGGGATCGAACCGCCGACCTTGCGGGTCCCAGTCATGTACCTTAACCACTACGGCCACGACGAGCCACAGAAACAAAGCGACAACCCGCCAAACAAACGCGCGTTGGCGTGAACAATCACGGCCCCCTGGCGTGTCCGAGCCACACGCTCTGAGCTTAATCAGCCACAGGCCCGGGGTCACACTCCCCGCCCAACCGCCCGTCAATTAACAGCGCTCGGGCCAGACTGCGTAGAGCAGACAGAGCACTGGAAACAATCGCGCGCGTGAGGAGGAATGAAAGTTCATTAGCACGCCGTCGTCCGGAAGACCCAGCGGCGTCTCCTCCTCACGCCTCCGCTACGAGAGCTCATTACCCCCGCGGAGTCTGAGGAAAAATAAATAAATAAAACAAAAACAAACTTAACGTGAAGGTACAGCGCGCCTGCACACCGTTAGGAATGTGGGCAGAGCGCTGTAAATACAGACGACACGGAGGTCGTTCTGTAAATGCACAACATTCCTCAAAACATTCTTCAGCGCTCCTTT
>NC_083765.1:4578819-4596319 GCF_963514075.1 Conger conger
GCCTGAGACCCGCAGGGCCTGAGACCCGCAGGGCCTGAGACCCGCAGTGCCTGAGACCCGCAGTGCCTGAGACCCGACAGGGCCTGAGACCCACAGTGCCTGAGACCCGCAGGGCCTGAGACCCGCAGTGCCTGAGACCCGCAGTGCCTGAGACCCGACAGGGCCTGAGACCCGCAGTGCCTGAGACCCGATAGGGCCTGAGACCCGCAGTGCCTGAGACCCGCAGGGCCTGAGACCCGCAGTGCCTGAGACCCGCAGTGCCTGAGACCCGACAGGGCCTGAGACCCGCAGTGCCTGAGACCCGCAGTGCCTGAGACCCGCAGTGCCTGAGACCCGCAGTGCCTGAGACCTGACAGGGCCTGAGACCCGCAGTGCCTGAGACCCGACAGGGCCTGAGACCCGCAGTGCCTGAGACCCGATAGGGCCTGAGACCCGCAGTGCCTGAGACCCGACAGGGCCTGAGACCCGCAGTGCCTGAGACCCGATAGGGCCTGAGACCCGCAGTGCCTGAGACCCACAGTGCCTGAGACCCGCAGAGCCTGAGACCCGCAGAGCCTGAGACCCGCAGTGCCTGAGACCTGACAGGGCCTGAGACCCGCAGGGCCTGCACCAGCCTGCCCCACTGATGCGGGCCGACAGGCCGAGAGAGTCTGTCAGACTGCATCCACAGCGCGCTGAAATCTCTCCCCAATTTGCATAGCTGGTGGCAACAGCCCCCGCGACGTTATTAGTGTCTGATCGTCCCCGGCGACGGGCCCACAGGCTGTTAATTCAGCAGGCGGCCGGGCTGGCTGCGATCGGAGATTAGACTTCAGCACGGACGGACGCACAGGACGTTATTAGCCCGCCGCTCCAGCGCTCCCGAGAACGGACAGAACGAGAGATAAAACGCTCCAGCCCGTTTGAAAAAAAAAAAACCTTATTTGATTTTGAAAGCTTTTTTTTTTTTTTTTTCTCTCGCTTTTATCGGCGCTGGTTTAAAACCGCCGTCAGAACGTGGCCGAAGAGCCCCGCCCAGCTCACAGACGGGAATCGGACGGGGGGGGGGTTTGAGCGTCGACACATCGATCCCCCTCGGCCGGCAGATCTGCGCTGTGTGAGGACCGCTGAACTGCATCCACGTGGAAAAACCAGGAAAAATCCGATCAGGAGCGACCAAGCAGAGTTCCTACAGAATTACAACGGCTCAGGGCACAATGAGACCCAAAGGCCCAACAGGACCAAAGGTCTTAAACTGGGGGATCCAGAACAGCAGTGTGAGACACGGACAGGGATCCCCACTGCGGAACCGCCTTGTCATATGAAAACATTGTGACACCTTCCAAACCTGCGCGTGTACCATGAGCTAATGACGGTCTTCAATATGCCAGAAATTAATAAAGGAAAAAGAAAACATAATCCTGCCAGCCAGGAGTGGCTTCGATTCGACCCATAGATGAATGTGCAAAATAGCACAAATAAAAATAAAATAAAAAAATGTCAATAATAAAAGTGACCCAGCCATGGAGCTGGTACCAGGACACTGATCTGCGAGGGGTCTCGCTAATTTCAGTCCTGCACCCTCAGCTTTTAAAAAGCGTAATTTCCCACAGCACATAAACACAGCTACACACTGGAGCCTGATCTCACCCCCCCCCCCCCCCCCACCCCCAGGTTTTTCTGCTTTTTATTTGATCATTTAGCCGGGGATTGCATCAGCGTGTATCAGACACAAACGCAATCAGGTCCCGCGTGCGGTGAGGCCGCACCTCGCCCCCCCGCCCCGCCCCCGCGTGCCCCCCCCCGCTGAGCCTCCGTTAGAATCCAAGGGCAGGAGCAGCGTTCATTTTCAGGCCCATTTCCTCCTATGATTAGACCATCAATCAGCCAGCCTCACTCTCATCACCACAGAGAGGATTATCTGCCCATCTCCCCATGCACACACACACACACACACACACACACACCGTTACACACACTCACACACACACACACACACACACACACTCATACACTCACACACACACACACACACACACACACACACACTCATACACTCACACACACACACACACACACACACACACACACCGTTACACACACTCACACACACACACTCACACACACACACACACACACACACCGTTACACACCGTTACACACACTCACACACACACACACACACACACACACACACCGTTACACACACACACACACACACACTCACACACACCGTTACACACACTCACACACACACACACACACACACACCGTTACACACACTCACACACACACACACACAGTTACACACACTCACACACACACACACCGTTACACACATTCACACACACACAGTTACACACACACACACACGCACACACTGTTACACACACACACACACCGTTACACACACTCACACACACACACATACATACACACACACACACACACATACACATACACACACACACATACACACACACACACACACTCACACACACACACACACACACACACACACACACACACACACTCTCACACTCTCACACACACACACACACACACACACGCACACACCCTCAGAGACACTCCCCTCCGCTGCAGAGGACCTGACTGAGGGAGAAGACCTCCGCCTCACAGCCCAGTTCAGCTCATCAGTGCTGCACATCTCCCCCCTCAGTGTGGACCAAGCCCTGCCCCACTGCCCCTTCCTCCAGAGAGGAGTCAAACCGAAACACAGGGCCCCAAAGCCTGCTTATTCCCGGGCTGAGAGCACAGCGGCATCCCTCGTCACTGTAACGCAACGAGACCGACCGTCTTAACTGAACACTCAAACCTTCGCTAGCGCTGACGTTTCGCCGCTAACGTTAGCTAACACTCTGAAAAGGCTTTGCGAGGCTGCTGATGGGGAAAACAAAAGTTGAAAATTATTTGGCCGTATTAATATACTTTAATCAATGTAATATTTGTTCTTAACTTTAAGAACAAATCACAGGTAAGCGAGGGATCGGCTAACTGGCATTTAGGCAGAAGTCTCATCCATTTGTATTAAAAAGCCGTTGGTGGCGAACTGAATGGAACGGTGATTTAAAATCGCTCAACAGTAACATTCATTCATTCATTTTCATTTTCCAAAAGATTTAATTTAATTTTTTTAAAGTAACATCTTACTGTAAGCGATTGACTGCTTTTTACATAAAAACTTGATCAAGGCTGTCTGAGATCAGAATCAAGGAGCCAACCAAAGTCTGCAGAAGAACTGTGGCAAGTTGTCCAAGATGCTTGGAACAACCTCCCTGATTGTCTGACAGAACTGCAGGACAGCGTTGGCAATCTCAGAGAAGTGATTTAAAGCCGAAGGGTGGTCACAAAAAATATTTATTTGATTAAACTATTCTGCCAAATTACTAAAATGTATTGTAAAATGTATAGTACGTTTATTTAGGACCTTTCATTGAATTATTTTTGAAAGAATTGTATCTGTACAGAATGTTATACAGGTGCCTAAGACTTGTGTACAGTACTGTAGTTAGCCGCGAACTTTTGCCCTCTTGAACGCACGTCACATAACGTATCTGAACGCAATGGCGTCATAGAACACTGACATTTGAATTTCGAACGAAACACTCCGCATAACCAACTCTTCAAAGGACTAAACTCGGGGGAGAGAGAAAAAAACTCGCTAAACCTTTCCTCGCTAAAACTCCTCTCACGCTTCATCTGCGGCGGACTCCGGGGCGGCACACGCCCCGCCCGTGACACGACATGACAACACGGAGGAGACGGCAATTCGCTCGTCCGCCTCGCCTTCCTCCACCCGCTGAAAGCCCGCGTGTGCGCGGTGAAAACCGCCGTCTGCGCGCGTTTAAAAATGAATGGGCTAATGATAGATCCGTAGGCTCCGAGGGCAGGCGTCGGTGCCGAAATTACTTTTAATGTCATAACAAATATTACGCTCCACTCTCGCTGATGAACACCGGCAAAAAAAAAAGAACGGGAACGTTCTGAAAGGACTTAAAGATATTCAATGGAGGTGTCTTAATGGGGTAGTTAAAAAATAAAGCAAAAAGCTTTTTGATGTAAAGGCACTAATTCTTTAACAATGTTGACAGAGCTGTCGTGCTTTCATCGTGGTACCGTACAGCACCTTTCTGCAGTCTCACACACTACGAACCAAAATTACACTTCCTCCTCCTTCTTCTTCTTCTTCTTGGCTGTCAGGACCAGCCAAGCGCTGGAACTGCTGGGCCGGTGCCAGGAGACTCTATGCGTGGGGGAACGGAAATGCTGGCATGACCCGGAGAAAATGGTCCACGGCAAAAAGCAGCCAAAACATTCGCCACAGGTCAACGGCTGAGAACGCCAAGTCCTTCTCTGGCCTCTCACAAACAGACATGCTAACTTCATGGTGTGCCTCCTGGCATAGCCTGTCACCGTGCCGTCCAGTCAAAAGCTGAAAAGGCTAAAAGTACATTTGTAAAAATGCTTGGACGTATGCACCCTTTGACAGAGAGGTGCAGGGTGCTGGTCTGGGAGCATGTTCTGCGCGCTCCTTGACGTGGAGATAGTCGCGCTTCTGTGTCCTACCCACTTGTGGAACGGCTGACCCTCTCCTGCGGATGCAGGTTCCTATTAAAGTGTAAAGGTTCACCACGAAAGGGCCGCTGTCGCTGGGTGAATCGGCTCGCGGCACAAAGCCACTCCCCCCCCCCCCCCCCACACCGTGACGCACGCGGGCATCGAGACCCGCCGTCGTGTTGCGCTGCGATCCCGCCGTTCTGATCTCCTCGGGAGCGTCACACAGCGACCTGCCGCGGTGACAGACGGCTAATTGGACAGGAAACACGGCGGAGGCGGGCCTTGGCCGCGGCCTTTCGACACGCGTGTGGCGTTCCTGCCCTCGCCGTGCACGACACGGAAACATGGCGCCCCCCCCCCCCCCCCTTTTACATCACAGCGCGCTTCTCGGCAGCCGTGACGACGGGCCCACCTGCAGTGCTGGCTCCCCGCCGTCGCCCGATTGGTCGATCCGCTGGAGGCGCTCACGGTACAGCGCGCGGAACTCCGACAGCAGCTTCTGCATCTCGGCTGGCCCGTGCGTCGCCCCCGGATACCGGCGGTCCATGGACCCGGGCCCGTAACCTGGCAACACAAACACACAAACCCGCGCTCAGATCCTGACATGGCAACACTCCCGGCGCGCACGTGTGTGTGTGTGAGTGTGAGTGTGTGCGTGTGTGTGTATATGTGTGGGTGTGTGTGTGTGTGTGTGTGTGTGTGCGTGTATGTGAGTGAGTGTGGGTGTGTGTGTGTGTGTGTGTGTCTGTGAGTGTGTGTGTGTGTGTGCGTGTATGTGAGTGTGTGTGGGTATGTGTGTGTGTGTGTGTGTGTGTGTCTGTGTGCGCGTCTGGGCAGACACACACCTCTCCTTTCTAATCCATCAGTGTTTAACTCCCAGCAGGAGAGAATAAGTTGAGGTACAAACATGCAGTTAGGAGATGAGGAGGCCGGGCTATAAACAATGGGCGGCCATGTTAGTCTGAATACAGGGACGGTGTGGCAGCCTGCAGCAGTCCACACAATAAATGGTTTTAATAACATATCTCAGGTCCCCGGTGCATTGGGCCATTGTTTTCATATGTCATTGTTTTTAATTGTGTGCAGCAAAATCAAGCCAAAGCCACTCGCTTCAGACTACAATACCTCATACCTCGCACCCTACTTAATAACAGTGATTAATCTGGGAAAGTAGCACCTTCTGTCCCAGGGGGAAGGCAGCTTAGTGCATATTTCCTATTTGGGATTAGGGGGGGGGGGGGTGGGAGCTGCACCAGCACACAGGAGTGTAGAACACCCCCCACCCCCCCACCCCGAAACACAGCGACCCGGGTGAGCATGGGATCCGAACCCAGGCACCACAAGAACGGTGACATTCACAGACGTGAACCATACGCTCCGTTTGTGCCAGCGCGCATATCATGCTCAGAAAAACCCCCGCTCTGACGAATTAATAAAAATATAAGTCATATCTCCACGGAGAATAGCCTTGACCTGCTGGATGATCTCTATGGGCCTGGCACTGTCCGTTTAATTTATATGGATGTTTTTCTCTCCCGCCCAACTCCTACCTTATCTCAGTTCGGCCCAGGTAATATTGGGGATTAGAATGAAGGCAGTCCTGTGGGTAGAGGGATGTGTATTCAGCACAGAGCTTTTCAAGGACTGCTTGTCTACCTTTTCATTATTTTTCTTTTTTCTTTTGTAATTATTGAATTGAACCCCTCTGCACCTAAACCAACAGAGACTCCGGCCATAAAGGCATTTATCACACTGAAGTCCAGAACTTGCAATCACAATCAACCGTGGGCAAGCAGTCGAAATAAAATCATCATGAAGTAAAAACTAGATACTGGGTGGGGAATTTTTTGGTACGTTTACATTTTCAAATGTAAAATAATTTTGTCAGTAACCCAGAAAAGGAAATGACTGCATATGTAGGCTACATTTAGGAATTTGAGCTTTTTTCATCCCACTCTTCTGCAGTTCATCAATCTCAAACACTGACATTCAGCCTATTTTCTGCCAGCAGGTACAGTCGGGTTATTCAAACGAACAGCTCAGCGAACAGTCGGAGGAGAGAACAGCACGGTGAAGCCCCATACACTGACGCAGTGACAGGTTCACAGCACGTCAGGCACCGGAAATCAAAAAGTGCTAAAATGACAAAAATAATCCTCCGCTGCCAGTTCTGCTGGATACAATAAGTGGATTACTCCGACAAGGATCCCACAATGCAACATGTTGGTCATATTTTATTGATGTTTTTATTTGCTTCTAATCTCCCCTGGAAACGGGCGCAAAACTGACAGAAATATGGATGACCTTGGCACAGTGAGCAAGACCAATGTTTTTTTTTTTTCCCCCTTGCCTTGTGGCATTACTTTTGCGAGTTGCAGTTTTAGATGGGTTTTATTTTCATTATTTATAAATTATATAAGACAATCCATCTTTGAAACCGAGGGAGCCCTCAAGCATAGGTAATTTCCAAAATTAGGTGTTTGTGCGGAACCAGGCCACTTTCTGCGACTGCAATTCGCGAAGGTTGAGGACACCAGCGTGTACCTCCCACCGTTTCGCAATTTGTTCACTGCTGTGGTAAATTAAAGAACACATTGACTACCAACGGGGCCGTCATTTTATTTTATTTTATTGCATGTATTACAATGGCTCAAAGACGAGACGCAAACACTTCCAATGATAGAGTAGGCTCAAATGCACTGGGTCATGACTGTACCACAGTCTATGTTCGTAATCAAGCGGAGGCTACCTTTTTTTTCTACCAATGTGCAGTTTGATCTGTAATACTGTAATAGTTCGGCGCGCATATTAAATATGGTTCTTTCATATTATTTCAAACGCTACCCACACCTATTACTACTGTACAAGGATGTGCCCGATGCATCAGCCGAATGGCGTATGTTTCATAACGTCTATCGAAAATATCGAATGAATGGTTCTAATAAAATATTTATGTTATTATTTGGGAATTAGCTACACGACTGCAGGAATCATGGAGAGAATACACGCCATCATCTGTCTGTCAAGACAGCCATGGCTGATGAGCATGTCAGAGGTAGCTAGCGATACTGCTTCAACTTTATTTATTCGTCGTATATTCTTGCACACCCAGTTGGCCACCTTATATCAAAGTAAACCAAATTAATTTGGGAACTGTCTAAATAAACAGGTTACTTTGTTTTATTTGCCTCCAATGTAACGTTATATAGGCTAGTAATTGGATAGCGGGCTATGCTTAGCGAGAAAATAACATTAGGATACGCTCTGTGAGGACAATCGCAGAAATCAACAGCGTTAGCCAACTGTAAACAAACCTGCGTAACTGGTACTGGCCAATATCGGATAGCTCTACGTTATCTGGAAACCTACTCAAGTGGGGACAGTTAACGTTAAAAAAAACCTAACGTTACGATAAGACAGCTAAATAAAATGGCGAAAAGTTTGTAATATCCTATGATGGTTGCCTCACTTTTCATAAGACTGCATCAATTAGACAGCGTCCAGTTGGATGCAGCCGGCACAAACCGCTTTTGATGCAGCAGGTGGACTGTGCAACGAGATGGCTGAGTGTGCCATAATGCAGCAAATTGATTTGTAATGCTAGTTACTATGCTAGCTAGCCAGCGAGCAAATAGCAAATAGAATTACGAATGTACAACTAGCACTACTCAAACCTACTTTCAATAGCACGGGTCCTATACAGTTACATACGTTAGAATGTAGTGCGCAAACTAGCAGCTAGCTTTTCATTTGTATAGCTACCTGTTGCAATGTTCCTGCTTATTTTGCTCACGGCAACTGCTTCTGTAGCCTCGATTCCAGCTGATGCGGTTTAAACCATGTCGCACCGTTTGTCTCCCTTCTCTGAACTAACTCGCTAGCTACATTTTTTTTTTCAATGGTCTTTGCAACCCCCACAATGCTGTGAAGTTAAAATTCTCCGCATCGTTAGACCGCAGCCCGCCGTGGGCAGCCCTGCTCCCGCTTCGAGCACCTGTACATCCTGGTCATTTTCTTGACTCGCAAACGAACCGAACTACAAGCCAATAGGATTGAAGGAGCGCCCTCGGCCCTGCGCCTCCAACCAATCGTGCGGCTAGGAGAACATAAGTGGGCGGGTTATATATATATATTTTCCTCTGTTTCCAATGTGGAGAATTGGAAAACTGAGATTTCCATAGAAACTCCCAAACTATACGCCTCATTGACGCACGCCCATTGTCATTGTGCGTAGAACAGATCAAATGACCTTTGAGTGACAATTTTAATCAGGACAATTCGCCAATCAGTGTAGGAGATACATGACCTGCAAAATGAGATAAAAACAAAACCGCAAGCTGTTTTAGTTGTCGTGGCAACACAGTGACTCACAGAAATAAAAACAAACCTGATTAAGCTGTTACGCTATTTGTAACAACATTTTTTTTTTTTTTTGGTCTGAATGTAATTGGTTGTGTTGTTGAAGTTGCAAATTAAATATTAACGTTTTAGTAATAGGTGCAGCAAAGATAGTATAATTGGATATTTTTGTCATTTAGCAGACGTTCTGAGTAACGCTACACTCCTACCAGTTGGAATCAATTCGTGAAGTGAATCAAGTAGTGAAGTAACAACCACATACAGTGCATAGTTACCTATTAATTTGGATAGGCACCCGTATGATTATTTTACTTAGCTAAAAACCTTTCAGTCTCGTGTAGGAACTTCAATCATACAAAAAACTGATATCCAGATCAAGATGAAAATGTATTTTGTAGCCTACATTTTACTCTCTTAGGCCCTACATTTGTGCTTTAGACTTCTCAAGGTCTTTATCAATCATTGGGCTTGGCTGATGGAGGACACATTTAAATGAGTAAGCTGTCACATTAACCTCAATATTTATTTTCACCCACCATAAATTGAAAGCAGACGAGGGCTTGGTGTTCATATCAAAATATTATACATTCATGGTAATGGCATCTATAGAGAACATTTCCCTGGCGAACATAGCTTTCTTGTGAAATTGAATTTCTACAGGTCCCTTGTTTTACATAGAATGGAAAACAATAGGTAGCATGAATATATTAATGGCTTTTTTTAAAGCAGGGTCTCTCTTCTCGGCTGGCTAGAAACGGGCTCACGTTGAGTACCACACGCCGCGGTGAGCGAGAACTCCGTGATTGCTATAATGCGAGATTATTGACAATAAAATTGCTTTTCCTCTATCTCTTATTATTACGAGTAGTATCTGTTTCATGTTTCCCGGTCGAAAACTGCTATCAAAGCACGGGATGAAAAGAGACTCGGCTGATGGCAAACAGTATTGTTTCTTTTTTTATATAATGTGCATACAGCAGAGCGTAAACATTTATAAGAGTGGAACGCAAGCTAAGGGAAGCTTCTTTTATGATGGCAAGATCACAATTTGCCAACGCAAGCCAAGCACAGGCACTTCCACTCTCATAACCTTAAAAAGGTACCCATCAATTTCCTGCTATTACGGCCCCTTGTTGTTGTACTATCACAGTGCTCTTCCCCATTGGCCACTTGATTGATTTCATCAGCGAGCACTCTTAGAAAATTATACAGAACGCTGGATGAACTTTGTGGAGAACTCTGGGAGAACTCTAGAGTTGAAATGCCTGTAGACACCCATTAACACAGTGGTGTGATTCCAGTTCAGAAGATTTCTTTAAAAAAATAATTTAAAAAAACATCTAAGTACATCAAAACGGAAGTAAACGTCCCCTAGTTGTGAAAGATTGTACGCACACTGTCTGTCATTGATGTCAAGAGCTCTTCTAATTCCAGGGTTTTTCATCTTTCACGTCAGTTCTTGTCAAGTCAGGAGTTGAAGTCTGTTATTATTAGCACGGTGCGATAAAAAACTTGAAAAGGATCTCAATTCTGCTTCAAGGTGTAATGCAATTAGAACTTGAATTGGTTTTTTTTCTCCTTGTGGGTTATTACAGACTTCTGTTTGAATAAGAAAAGTCTGAGATGAATACAGTATAACAATACAAAGAAGCCTCACAAAGCAGATTCACATGAGTTCATCTGCGATGTGTACTGCTGACTGCTTTTCACTATTAATTAAACAGAGACCTGCAGTGTGGATAATTAACATTACATTTATTGGCATTTGGCAGACGCTCTTATCCAGAGCGACGTACAGTTGATTAGACTAAGCAGGAGACAATCCTCCGCTGGAGCAATGCAGGGTTAAGGGCCTTGCTCAAGGACCAAACGGCTGTGCAGATCTTATTGCGGCTGCACCGGGGATCGAACCGCCGATCTTGCGTGTCCCAGTCCTTTAACTTAACCACTATGCTACAGGCCGCCCCATTAACCGTACCGTACGCATTGAGCATGTTTGCAGTCATATATTGAAATAATTCACATAACTGCACTGCATTTATTGAGTAAACCTTTATATTTTTGACAGGGTCGGTTGACTGGGCAGGCATGCTCTATGACAGCAGCGTCATGTGAATGAAAGCTGTTGCTCAGCTTCAAATTGTAATGGCACATGCTAGTAATAATATATAAAGTATAACTGTATATGTACACAGCAGCCTCTGCATTTCATTGGCTGAGCCGCACAGACTGCACTTCCTGCACATCTTGACCAAACCCAATCAACTCCGCGCAGGAAGCACCCTCCCAGCTGAGAACCTCCCTCATTGGGCAATGCTAAGGCCAATCATGTGACATCGACACTGGCCTGAGCCTGGAGTCAGTTTGGACTGCGCCAACCGATCGATCAAATCGCAGCGATAAGAACAGGGTAAGCCACTCAGTTGGCTACACGTGTCAGTCTTTTTTTTTTTTTTTTTACGTGTCTATTTTGAGCGATGGCAGGGTCCTGGAAAATACGAAGATAATTCTTTCTCATTTTTTAAACAGAATGTTATGTGTGAACTCATGGCGTCCTGGGAGGAGGTGGTGAGTCAACGGGGCGATGTTGGACGGCCACACGAGCCGCGTGACTCACAAGTCGACCGGAACTCGGAAACTTCACTCCTGCAGATGGAGAGTATTAAAAAAAGACCCCCAGGTACTCATTATAGCATCAGTCATCCTGGCTTTTGATGAAATCTGAATTTATTTTTTTTTAAATAAAGGAGAATCAACAGCTGTGTAGCCATCAGCAAGGCAAACCAGACTACCAGGTGCCTTATCACTTCTATTTTTTCTGCCTCTCTCTCTCTCTCTCTCTCTCTTATTGCTGACTAGGGGTAAAGTGTTATGTGCCTATTGGGTACCTCCCCAGTCACAAGTAGTTGACCCTTTTAGGCACTTTTTGTGCCTTTATTTCTAACAGATTGCACAGCTCTTTCACCACCTCCATGTCTTTTCTTTTCTCTTCTCTGCCTTTCCCTCTTCTTCTTGGTTTCCCACACTCCCTCCTTCATCTATACACCCCCACCGTTTCTCCAGGAGGCTCGAGGTGTGGGTTCGGTGCCCAGGCCTGCGGGGGTCCCTGCGGGTGCCTCTGAGAGACACGGGGGCCTCCGGGAACACCGGGTTTTGATTGATCAGATTGATCAGATTTGTGAGTCTACCCCAAATGCTGCGACACAGTGCGTCGGTGTACTTGTTGAAGCTCACTTCCTGGTCTTCTTAAGAGATGCTGCTCACTGGCGACAGTGCAGCAGCCTAGAGTGTAGGTGTTTTAGCCACCGGTTTCAATGTCAATGGTAATAATAAAGTCAAAATCATCAAGTCATCGTCAAGAAAATGTCATCGTAATATATCTTCTTTTTTTTCTTTGTCTCCCGATGTGCTGATCCTTTAAGTTACTGGTATTTGGACAATATTTGTATATTTTAAGGAGGAATCAGGGACAGTGAGCATCACTGCTGAGTCACTGTGTCTCACACACTTAGTGGATGAATCAGCCAGACTTCATGCCCATTTAAGGACATGATAAGGGATTTCCATACTGTTCAGTGTGTTTTGACACTTAGCCGGTAATTGCTGGTATGTGGCTTGTCAAAGCTGGTCAAAGCTGGTCAAGCTGGTAGAGTAAGAGGTCAACTGGTGGACTATCGACAGTAATAAAGTTGATCAGCTGGTGAACAGCTGGTCGACCAGCTAAAAGTGTTGAAAAACACATCTCAAACCAGCTTCACCAATTCAGGCTCGGTGAAGCTGGGATTTCGGGGATCGATTATGTCGATGCACAGATATCTATGAACAATTGCCAATGAACAAATACATGCTGGTTAATAATGTTCAGCGAAACAATGAGGTATAAAGTTTATTATTATTATTATTATTATTATTATTATTATTATTATTTTATTATTTCCCAGTGAATGCATGGGGGAAAAAAGCACTTGTGAGCGGGCTTTGTGTGACTGACACATTGTACACTCATCACGCGGTATGTAAAACACTAATCCCACAGAAAAGGCGGAAAAGCCGCGCGTCCGACTCAATAGGACGCGAGCGCGTCGGGCGAGGTGTAACGGCGGAATGAAAATAACGCGGCGGCGGAGAAAAGAAGCCGCGTCCCTTTTCTAATTATTACCTTCCTTTAATGGACTGCGAGGCCGCGAGGCGTTAAACCAGGAGTAACCTACGGAGATGTCTGTCAACGGGGGGAAATGTCTCTCCTGACAGAAGCGCGCGGACGGCATGAGTGAGAACCATAGCTACGCGGTCTTTGTTCCGGAGAGAAAAAAAAGAGGCAGAAAAAAGGAAGAACCCATGTATAAAACGTTCCTTATGTCATTAAAATACGGTAATTGCTGCAGCAGGAGAAAAGGACGGAAAAGAATAAAGGTGCAAGCACGCAATGGGAAGGTCACCCGGGAGCAGATTAATTTATCTTTTTTTTGGCTTATAGTCTTTATGAAAACCTCTAAACTGTTGATTAGTATGCATTAACCAGCGCGGAGGAGTCAATGAATTTTCTTATGCGGACTATGGGGGTGCAGGAACGCGCGTAGCATGGTGATACATTAACAAAGGCGGCCGCGTATAATAAACGAGGTAACAATTTAAAAGCATGGAAACATAACCCCATCCATAGCATTGTGTGTATCCCAGGCCAAGGCAATGTGAAAATTAACATAAATAGATGCAGTAGTCTATAGAATGGGAATTTATAAAATGATGGTCGTAATGAAATGAAGCCACAATGGTTTCCTTTATGCGCTTTTGGTTTAGGAATTTAAAGCGCACGCACAGGCGCTTAACACGGCGCGTGAAAACCCATTTGGCGATTGAATGCCCACGCGTCAGTTTGGATCAAGGTAACTGCGTCAGTGCAAACAATGGCGGGCAGTCAGAAGTCAATTCTGGGTTGAATAGTGTCAGAAATTAGTTACATGCGTTTGAATGTAGCTGCTGTGTTTCGCCGTTTTGCAGTCAGCTATAAACAGGGAGATGGTATATGCGGGTCAAAGGTTGAACCGTATAGATTTGGCTCTACCTCCACCTGATTTCTCCTCTGTATAATTCCAGCCACTAATTTACTCGTATGTGACCTCACCTGATATGGAACGTGGCCATAAGGTGTGAACTATTGGCCGTGTTTGGCCAGAGGTCCTAAGGGACCTATTAGCGTGACAGCTGAAACGCCTACTGCACTTGCACCACTGCCTTGACCTACTTTGCCCTCCCCTGAAGGGAAGGGAAGAAGTTGCCAGTGGTCATTCTTGGTTGTCCTGAGACAAACTCACCTGGACATAGTCAGTCGATACTCTCCAAGACCCCGAAAACAGGACAACCATCCCACAGGCACGCCTGGTTATACTAAAGAGCAGCTCAATGAGAGCTCTAGCTGTTGAATGAGGTGTTGCTTTGTTAGGGTTGGAGTGAAGGCCTACAGGACGGTAGATCTCCAGGAACAGGGTTGGGCAGCCCTGCTCTAGCTGTTGAATGAGGTGTGCTTTGTTAGGGCTGGAGTGAAGGCCTACAGGACGGTAGATCTCCAGGAACAGGGTTGGGGAGCCCTGATCTAGCTGTTGGATGAGCTGTGCTTTGTTAGGAGGGTCTAGAACCTTCCAGGACCCTGCCGCAGGTCGGAGGAGCAGGACAGAGACCATTACACCGCTCTGGACTGCTGTACATATTCAGCCTCCACCCCCCCCACCCCCCCGGTTATCATTATCATTCCCATAACTACCGTGATTACAATTATCATTATTATATGTGCCGTACCTCGACCCCGGCCTCATCACTGATGCGATGAGGTCAGCGCATGATTAATTCAGAGCAGAGCATGAATATGTGATGTGCGTCCGCACGTCACGGAGAAACCCACGGCCGGAGCCTCTTCCCGCTCGCACGCCCCGCCTCGCTCGGAGGCACGGCCCGATTCCTGGGGTCCGGATTCCGGGAGAACAGGACTCCGGAGAGAGAGAGAGAGAGAGAGAGAGGGAGAGGGAGAAGGTGAAAAAAGAAAATTAGCATTTGGAGGTCATAAGACTTCTTCATTTCATCTGGAAGAGCCCTCCAGACAGACAGACAGACAGGAGAGCAGTGTGTGTGGGGTTGGGTGTTGGGGGCGGGGGGGGGTTACAGGTTAATTGAAGAATAATGCCCTTCAGAATGATGGATTTCAGTGACTGGAGGTGTCAGGAGCCATTATGGAAAATTTGAATTTGCAATTAAAGTGGAAGGTATGGTGGAGAATTTTTTTTTTTTTAAACCCCCCCTCCTCTCCCCTCCCCAGTCGCCATCTTAACTCCACCATTATATTAATGCTCAGTCCTAGATGTAATGAAGCCTCCGTGCATTCTGCTCATTTATACCCCATAACCGTCCTTTTCTGTGCGATAACGAGGCTTTGTCAACATTGTCAATGCAGAAGGAAAAACCACTTTTACAGAGTAGGAGCAGCCGCGACAAGGGCCGGGCGAAACCAGCACACAAACCCGTGTTGGCCGCGTTCAGGCAGCTCATCATCGCCCTGCAGTTCATTGACAGTGTTCAAAGGGGCTACACGCTTAGCTATGCCAGGGGGCCTGTTTCACAACGCTGGAGTTCTGGAGTTAGCCAGGATAACTGCACGAAGTAAAACCCGGAACAGCTACGTTCACTTTACAGTCCATGGTCCAGATTTGGGCAGGGTGTGGGTTTTTACTCAGGCTAAGCAACTGCTTGTATGACTGGGTTGGGTCAGCTCAGCTTGCAAGTCGGCTAAATGCGATGCATGCAGATGTGTGTGAGCGTGTGTGTGTGTGTGTGTGTGTGTGTGTGTGCGTGTGTGTGTGTGCGTGTGTGTGTGTGTGTGTGTGTGTGCGTGTGTGTGTCTGTGTATGTAGGTTGGCAGGTGGCTGCAAGTTTTCCACAACACTCCGCTTAGCGCTTAACTTTCAGCCAGGCCGTCCTTGTAAATAAGACTTTGTACTTAAGTGACCCGCCTGGTTCAAAAAAGCTATTTTAGGACACGCACACAAGTTCTCCCAACAGAACATCACGTTCCATGGCAGAATACAGGCGGTCAGTATTTCACGGGTATCGCGGCTCTCATTAAGCGGCCTTCTGCCAGCAACTGGACCTCAGCCTCCACCAGAGACGTCCTCAGTGTTGTGACAGATCAGCCTGTAATCACAGTAATCAAAAACACTCTCACAGGAACTCTCCCCAATCACAGATCGGTGATTAGGGGCTGTCGAGTATTGGCGTAAACCGGCAATCCCACTTCTTCACATATTGCGAGAAGGAATATTAATTAATCTGCATATTAATACTGCAGTTAATTACCTAATTAGGGTGGTAGCGCTATGTAATGGGTAAAGAAATGGGACTGTCAGCTAAAGGTTGTAGGTTTGAGTCCCAGGTTGGACACTGCTATTGTGCCCTTAAGTAAGCTTACTTAATGCAGAATTGCTTCAGTGCTTGATGCTGAATTCACTCAGTGAGCACTTTATTAGGTAGACATGTACACCAGTTTGATCATGCAAATATTTAATCAGCCAATCATGTGGCAGCAACTAAATGCGTAAAAGCATGCAGACATGGTCAAGAGGTTCAGCTGTTTTTCAGACCAAATGCCAGAATGGGGAAGAAATGTGATCTAAGTGACTTTGACCGTGGAATCATTTTTGGTGCCAGACAGGGTCGTTTGAGTATCTCAGTAACTGCTGATCTGCTGGCAATTTCACCCACAACAGTCTGGAGTTTGCAGTTTGCGTTGTTAATGAGAGAGATCAGAGGAGAAGGGCCAGACTGGTCTAAGCTGACAGGAAGTTGACAGTAACGCAAATAACCACACATTACAACAGTGGTATGCAGAAGAGCATCTCTGAACACACAACATGTCAAACCTCTAAGTGGATAGGCTATAACAGCAGAAGACCACTAAGCCAAAAAAATAAGTCTAATAAATACCTAATTGCTAAGTGCTCACTGAGTGTATATCCAGCTGTATGAATGGATACTATGTAAAAAAAAAATAAAAAATTTTTTTTTTATTAAAATGTTGTTCTGGATAAGGGCCCATGCTAAATGCCAGTGGCATAATATGGTTGGTCAAAGAGAAATTCCTCTATATATGAGCATTTAATAAAATTTGTATAAAATGTTTTGCTGCTAATAATAATTTGTTGCTAAAATAGCATGAAGTGTTATGATTTCTTTTCTATCACAATATTGCAGCACATTCAATTTCTGTAATGGCGGATAACTCCAGCATTCCCCAGAGAATGAACAAGGCGCAGTCCATTGTAAGATCAGCCTGACGGACCACATCGCCCAGCGATCGGGGTGGCACAACAAAAACAAGACAACCGGCGTCACAGAACTGTGAAAAACCTCAATCCAAAGCTTGCCAAACCCGAGTTAAGCAGCGTTTGGTACAAATTCCTCCGACAATAATCAAAAGTAATACAGGTACTTGATAAAGCGGAGAGATTTAATGCTTGAATAGTTTTTGTATTGGGGACGCGAAATTCCCGCCCGCGATGGTAAGCGGGGAATTTCGGAGCGCACCCCGGCCCCGGCC